>NW_026889784.1:1495000-1507500 GCF_033153115.1 Saccostrea echinata
AATGAATAGATTTAGATGAATCATTGTTTAATTTTACAAAACTTTCAGAATTTGATAGATAATTAGGTAGATCATTATGGTAAATCTTGAACAAGTTTGGACTCAAGTTATCGCCTTGTCTAACCCCATTGTATGTGTGAAAGTGACCAATCAATTTGTTACCCAGTTTAATAGACGAATAGCTTTTAGAATACATTTCCATAATTAACAACTGAGTAAAATTTTGTGCTGATACCTGCTTTTAATAGTTTAAGTTTCAAACCAGCATGGTTTATACTATCAAAGGCCTTATGAAAGTCAACAAAGCAAGCATATAGTTTCCCTTGTTTTGATTTGCAATATTTTTCAATAAGTGTTTTCAAAACAAAAACATGATCTGAAGTTCTAGCTTGTTTTGTAAATCCTATCTGACATGGATTGATTTTTTTTTATTACATTGTAAATATTTATCTAGTCTTGAGTTAAGAATATAATTAAAAAGTTTGCCAATTGTGCTGGTAATTGTGATTCCTCTATAATTGTTGGGATCATTAGTGTTGTTAGATTTGTATACTGGAGTAATGTATCCTTCACACCATGAAGAAGGATAATAGCCAAGAGATAAGCAAGCATTAAAGATTTTCAGTAAGACTGGTATAAGAAACATTTGGCCATGTTTCAGCATTTCATTACAAATTCTGTCAGGCCCAGCTGCCTTACCATTTTTTAGTTTGCTGATTGCTTTATTTATTTCATTAAGATATTTTGTAGTCAAGTTCATTAAAAATGGGCGTTGATGTTTCCTCAGTTTGTTTTAGTTGGTCTTTGAGAAACTGATCTTGATCATGGAAATCCTCATGAGTTTTATTCAATTTTTTGAAGTGGTTTATCCAATCATTATTAGAGATTGATGTATCAATTGTGCCTTTGTTTCCATTTCTTAATTCCACTATAAGTTTCCAATATTTTTTTGGATCAGTTGAACCTAAAGTATTTAGCTTGTTAATAATATTACAATGATATGTTCTAAATTTTTGTTTTCGTAGTTTGTTATAAATTCTATACGCTCTATAATACTGATTCTTAACATAAATATTTCTAGGGTTGTGGCCAAATAAAGTTCCCTTCCTTACTAGTTTTGAACGCATATGTATCAACTCATTATCAAACCATTTATTTTTATGTTTAGCAGGGCTTTTATTACTTTTACATGTTTTATTTTTAGGTAAATTTGGTTTTAATGACATAATGGCTGCAGCTTCCAGGGAATCTTTTAAACTTTTTACCCTTGATTCTATAGACTCTATGTCATTGATGCTCATGGAGTTATCAAATTTGTCTTTTATTTTTTGGGACTGTAATGCTTCTATAAATTTTATAGCAGAGTCTTCTCCCCATTTAAAGGATGAATGGGTCTTGCATTGATTATTATCTATACTATTTTCTCTATTAGTAGAACCATATTGAGAAAAAATATTCCATGACAACATACAGTGGCAGTCAGATAATGCGGAAATAAAATCTGATACTTCAAAAAACAAAATATGTTGTACAGTTTCTTCATCAGTTAAAAGATAATCAACAACACTACTACCATGATAATTGTGGCAAGTGAAATTTCCAAAGATGTCACCAAAACATCTTCCATTCATAATACGGAGTTGGTTTGCAATACAAAAATCTACTAGTTCTTTTCCTCTTTTATCCATGCAAGTGTCCCTATTAACTCTGTTGGAAATATCATTATCAATTTTATATGTTTCAAATAAAGGTAAATATTGTTATCATCAAATATATAGTCAACTGCGCTTCCTGTTCTAGCATTAAAATCTCCACAAAGCATTATATTTCCTAAATCTTTAAAATGAAAAATATCTTTCTGTACAAGCTCCAAAATATTAATATTATTTTTTGTAATTGCAGGTGATCCTTCAGGGGGATTGTATACAGTACATATATACAAATTTCTATCAAAATTGAAAAAAGTTTTCTCTAATTTGATCCACTGGTATTCACTACATGTATTTTTAACTATAGAGACATGATCTTTAATCTCATGCTTAATTAATATTGATATTCCTCCATAGTATCTGCCATTATTAGATCTACTTCTACATATTGTATGGCAGTAAAAATCATCATGTATAACAATTGTATCTGGTCCAATGTCTGTTTCCACAAGGAATACAAAATCTTTATCTATAATTCTTGATAGAAAAAGCTCATCATCCATTTTGTTCATACCTTTTGATATCAATCCTCCAATATTCCAAAAAGCACATTTAACATTTGTCTTGCTGTACATCTGATACATTCTAAATAAAAACTACCAAATTTCCAAACCCAAATCAAGAGAAGAGGTACAACATCCTTCAATACATATAAAACAGAATATATTCTAGCAACATTATGTGAGAAAAAAAAAGGGAGTTGCAAATAAACATGATGGTCATGAGTACAGGTGCACCGATAAGTGAAGGTGGTGCAGTATTCAAGTGTATTACTACAATTCATATACTGGAGTAGAACACATTGTTTATATATATCATCTGTGTAACTGATAGGTAAAACCTAAAAAGATGATTAAAAAAAGTTAGTAATTATAGTTAAAGCCATAGCTGGCAGGTTGGTAAGATCTCCTTTCCCATGGTCCAGATGGTGCGAACTGGTAGTTTCGCGATCTCCGATGGTACATGTACATCTTCTTTGGTGAAGCACGGTGAGAGTCTTGGTCTTTTTCCATCTGAATTGGAGACTGCTCAATTCCTAGTGCCAGAAGGGTTGATCTTTTTATGTTGGAGGCTAACATGGCAACACCATCTTGTGTAAGATGGACATTGTCTCTTTCTAGGACTTTGGCATGCCTAGTAGACATGTTTTATGTTATCACTAATATACACAAATGAGTCATCTTTGTATTTTTTCTTTAGAAGGGCATTGATCAGAGCACTATTTGCACTGTGTAATTCATCATCTTTACAAGGAGTACATAGCGACAGAACCACTTTGGCTGACCATTTTTGAGTGATGGTGCTGACAATTTCTTCTGTCTCGTTAACACATATAAAAGATGTGTGTGTGTGTCATTGTGTGTGGGGGGGGGGGGGGGGGGGGGAGCTGCAGATGGGCAATAGTCAAGCTCTAACACTACCAGTTGAGGATCTATAATGTAATATTTGTTATATTATGCCTACACCACAGTTAATGTATAAACAAAAATTATAAGAAATGGAAAAATCTTGGAAATCCTTGTATCAAGGTTGACTTGATTTTCTTGCACTCTAAACTGTTTGTGATAATTGAACAATATTTGACGGGCGTATCATGCTGTGGCGGGAAACTTTATTAGAATATGGGCCATAATTCAAGAACCCCTTGGCCAATTATTGTCAAATTTGTCACAGAGTATCCTTGGCCCAAGGGCTCCCATTTATACTAAAACTTAGGTTGTGACCCTTAAACAAGGGGAGATAATTAGGAAAATAGAAACAAAAGTACTGGTTGCTAAAAAATCTTCTTCTCAAGAACCACTGGGCAGATTATCACCAAACTTACACAAAAGGATGAGGATATGTTGTAGATTAAAATTTGCATGGGGATAAATTATACCCGGGGGCAAAGGGCCTGGTCTCAAGGTCACTTCAAAGTTCACCAAAAATTACATTTTATTAAAATGTTGATATTTTGCCTACTATAAGGACTAGGATCATTAAATCTTGTTGGTTGATGCATCATATCATGTTGACTCAAAAGTAGGTCATGGTGACCCACTTTTTAAATTTTGCGGCCATTCTTTTTCAAAATGATTTAAAGGCATATTTTGAACAATTTAAGGCCTATGATCATCAAACTTTGTCAGTTGATGTATCTTGGGTCCTGGAGGACGTCAACTAAAAAGTAGGTCACCTTGACCTACTTTTTGAATTTTATGGCTAATCTTTTTCAAAACAAATAACTGGTCATTAATTCAAATACTGAGAGGTTAAGAGTCATTAAATCTTGTAAGATGATGCATCTATAATTCTTGTGGTCACAGTGACCTACTTTATGAACTTTGCAGACATTTGATTTCAAAGCATTTTAGAGGCATAATTTGGACATTTTAAGGATTATGATTATAAAACTTTGTAAGTTGATGCATCTTGGGTCCTCAAAAAACATCAACTGAAAAGAAGGTCACTGTATATGACTATAATTAAATATTTCAGGTACTAATTGGCTTAGAATCATCAAACTTTGTCATTTGATGCATCTTGGGTCCTCGAGTACGACAACTGAAAAGTAGGACACCTGACCTACTTTTGAAATTTTATGGCAGAATTTAATATTTTTCGGGTACTATTTGGCTCAGAATCATCAAAATTTGACAGTTGATGCATCTTGGGTCCTCGGAGTAGGTCCACTAAAAAGGAGTTCACCATGACCTACTTTTCAATTTATATGACTATAATTAAATATTTCAGGTACTAATTAGCTAAGAATCATCAAACTTTGTCAGTTGATGTATCTTGGGTCTTCAGAGTAAGTCAACTGAAAAGTAGGTCACCATGACCTTTTTTTGAAAATTTATGGCTTTAATTAAATGTTTCAGGAACTAATTGGCTTAAAATCATCAAACTTTGTCAGTTGATGCATCTTGGGTCTGCAGAGTTAGTTGACTGAAAAGGAGGTCACTGTGACCTATTTTTGAAATTTAATGGCTTTATTTAAATATATCAGGTACTTATTGGCTTAGAATCATCAAACTTTGTCAGTTGATGCATCTTGGGTCCTCAAAGTATGTCATCTGAAAAGTAGATCACTGTGACCTACTTTTGAAATTTAATAGTTATAATTTTAAAAATATTTTAGGTATTAATTGGCTTAGAATCATCAAACTTAGTTGATGCATCTTGGGTCCTGACCTCAGAGAATGACAAGTGATAAGTAGGTCACCATGACCAACTCTCAGGTACTTAAATTGGCTTAGAATCAACTTTGGTTCTCAGAGTGTGTCATCCTTTGGAATTTCAAGAGTTTATCTAAATATACAGGATACTTAGAGGCTTCAAATAGAAGGGATAGGTTGTACAGTTTATCAGAAGAGCAATTCAAGGCCCTTGGGCTTCTTGTTTGGGAATGTTACTGGAAACAAGTTTTTTTTTACCTTATCAATTTTGCATCTATAACTACACCCAGTTCCATTTTCTAGGAGCTAAGGACGGAAGCTACATGGTTAGAAGCCTAAAATGTTAGACAATACATGCATTTCCTCTCCATTGTTCACCCCTGTAAAATTCACAAATTTACACTGAATTTTGCTGTGCAAGTGTACAAGGTGATAAACAACAAGTTTGATCCGTTTTAAAGATGTGCCTTAGTCATTTTTTATACTTTTAAAGACATATAAAAGTAGGTAGAAATAACTGCTTCAAAAAGGTTTAAATACATGCAGTGGGGTAGCTAGGCACTAAATGAAATGCATGCTCAAAATGGCAGGGGGTCTAAAGGCCACCCTGAGTTCCCCAGTGGGTCCAGGGCGAAGCTCCCAGAAGCACCTGGATTTTGACAATGATACACTCAAAAAGCCATATTAAAAGAAATTGAAGAAAATACATTAGAATTAGATGTACAAGGCGGCACTAATGATAGTAGTATTAAATTTTATTGAAATTCTTTAAGGGTTGTCCTAATTTAGAAGCATCTATAAACTAAATTGTTAAATTTATGTCCAATATAAAAAGTTTTCGCAAAAGTTAAGATAGGCCACACACACACACACACACACACAAAAAGTTTGTTCTTGACTCAATAGTGGACAAAATTTTACATGGGTCACCAAAGGTAATAATTAAAATAGAAATTGCTTAGCATATTCTAATTAAAATTACATTTTTTTTTAAGCGTCTTGACCCATTCAACCTTAAAATTTAATTGATTTGAAAAAATTAATTTTAAAAAAAGATCAGTAAACTTTTTGAAGATAGCTGCCTTATTAATTTTTGTACTCACAGTGAATATTTTTCCAGGGAGTAATAGAATTGCTTAATCATAGAATTTGAGAATAGATATAATTATTAAATAAATGCACTAATCAGAACATTTTTGGAAACTTTTAGTATATATTGGGCATAAACTACATATGATAAAAAGTGCCCATGATTAGAAAGAAGGAGATAATGAGTGTTCGCAAACTTACCGTATATTGCCAATATTCAAATTCTTTTTTAAATTCAAATTTCAAATTTTTAATTTCTGAATATCATATGAGAAACGAGTCTATTATTCAAGTATGGCAGAAACAGTTCCAGATTAAATGTAATATATTTATTAAAATATAAATTCAACTTTATTCAGTTACATATACGTTCATTACTTTTATCATTTTCATTCTTTTTTTCAAAATGATGTGCATGCTCGAGCATACAAGCATACATGGTAGCTACGTCACTGAGAGGGGTAGCTATTAATAGCTATGTAGAAATAATCCTTGGACTGGACCTTTAAGATGTGGGATAAAACTTCAAATAATATAATAAGTCATTAATGACAGTAACTTATGTTACAAAGCTAATAAATGTCATTGATAAAATGTGTAAGCATGACTGAGACTTGTTTCTGTAAAAAGTTTTAGCTCACCTGTGGTGAAAGTTCAAATGAGATTTTCTGATCACATTTTGTCTGTAGTCTGTCTGTCCTTCCGTCCGTCTTTAAACTTCTAAAATTTTCGACTTCTTCTCCAGAACCACTAGGCCAATTTCAACCAAACTTGTCACAAAGAATCGTTGTGTGTAGGGGATTCAAGTTTGTTCAAATGAAGGGTCACACCCTCTTTCAAGGGGAAATAATTAAGAGTTTGGGAAAATTTGGTGGCATCTCTAGAAAAATCTTTCTCTCAAGAACCACTGGGCCGAAAAAGTTTAAATTTATATGTAATCTTCATTACATAATGTAGATTTAAGTTTGTTCAAATCATGACCACAGAGGTAGGGTTGGAGCCAAAATGGGGGATTAAAGTTTTACAAAGGAATGTACATAAGGGTAAAATCTTAAAAAAATTTTCTTCTTAAGAATAGCAAAGCATTGACAAGTCATATTGATATATGGAACTATTCTCATGCAGTATAGATTCAAGTTTGTTCAAATCATGACCTCCGGGGGTAGGGTGGGGCCACAATGGCTGATCAGAGTTTTGCATAGGGTGATCGGGCTCGGGATCCCGAGGAGTATGGTGGGAAAATTTAGGCAGGCCACAAAGTTGGTAAATTATTTAACTGTTAGTGACTGTTAGTGAATTGTGGGCTTTGCTTAGGCATTGAAGATGATAGGAGTCGAATGTTGGCGAATACGTATCGGCTTATTTGTTCACCCCTGTAAGAGAGTGAACCGAAAAGACTCTTGCCCGCGGACGTGGACAGCATGGCTTCAAAAATGGCGGAAATGGAGGTTATTGAGTATAGCGTTGTTACTATTTAGTCTATTGCTGTTGTCGGGGGACGTCGAAGCAAATCCAGGCCCGACTGGCCATGGTCATGGGAACGAGGAACAAAGGCTTACAAGAAATACGACACAAAGAAAGTTACCGTTTGAAAAACAACCGCCATCATCGCCAAGCGGACAGTCACATGATCTGGTAAAAATTATTCGCGAATTAAAGGATGAGTTAAAAGAAGAGCTTAAAAATATAAACAGTAAATTAGAGACAGAAATAACAAAGTTAAACCAGAAGTTAGACAGAGTGATTGACACAAACGATAGGTTGGAGAGTAACATGAAGCAGCTTGAAGAAGAAAATGGGATACTCAAAGCTAAAGTGAGGAGGCTTGAAGATCAAAGTAGAAGAGATAACTTGATTGTATGGGGGATAGAAGAAGAACAGGAAGAAGTAGAAACATGGATTGACTGTGAAGAAAAAGTAAGACAATTATTTAAAGACACCCTTGGTATTCAGAGTGCAGACGATGAGGACAAAATGGTCATAGAGAGGGCACATAGGCTTGGAAGGAAACAAAGAAATAGTACGAAAGCAAGGGGCATCATCGTAAAATTTGGTAGATGGAAAAACAGACAACAAGTCCTTGCAGCTGCACGGGAAAAGCTTAAGAAAAAGAAAGACGAACCAGAAAACCCGATTTCGATAAGTGAAGACTTCAGCATAGAATCAAGAGGGGTTAGAAAAGGATTGCTAAAGCATATTGACAACATTCGCAGTAAATACAAAAATGTAGTGTTGACCTATGATAAGATCGTGGCAGATGGAAAAACATTTCGATATGACCCGCGTACAGAGGAACTGTATACAGAGGGAGCATCCAAACCATTATTTGCAATGCATACTTCTACAGATGAGTTTAATGGGAAATAACAAGAAGGCCGAGGCCCTGTAAAAGAGGTGAAAATGCTTACATGGAATATTGGTGGTATTAGGAAATTATTCAGAAAGACAAGATACTTCTAACTTTATAATGCAAAATGATATTATTTGTCTGTTAGAAACTTGGGCAAGTAGTACTCAAGATTGTAAAAATGTTTTTACAGGTTTTGTTGAATACTGTAATATAGGGTCTAAAAGATCAGTGTATGGAAGAACTCCACAAGGTATTGCAATTTATGTAAGAAGAGAAATTGAAATTTTTGTAAAAAGATGGGTAAAAAATACGATGTCTATTATTTTAGTGTTTGGTAAGAATTGTTTGGGACTGATAAGGATGTTGTTATGGTTGCCTGTTATTTGCCACCAGAAAATTCTAGTTTTTATGAAGATAAGGATGATAAAAATGGTGTATACTTATTATATAGTGAATTGTTAGAGTTTTTGAGTAACGTTAAAGAAGAGGTCTGTGTAATATGTACAGGGGATTTTAATGCACGTGTAGGTAACATGGTGGATTTTGATGAGAATGAAAAATATATCCCAGTTATTGGTGAAGACATAGATGAACAGGGTACTTTTTCCCTACCAAGAAAATCACGTGATAAAGGCATAAATAAATTTGGAAAAGCACTGATTAATGTATGTAAGTCACTACAATTATATTTTGTTAATGGAAGATCTGAAAGTGATTTTGAAGGGCATTATACATATATATCTACAAATGGTAAAAGTGTTATTGATTACTTTTTATTGTCTGCAGAGTTATTTCCCTTTTTGAAAGACCTTATTGTAAAAGAATCAGACATATCCGACCATTTTCCAGTGATTTGCATTTTTAAAGTGCCGAACCTAATGAACATAAATAAAGAATCAAGTGGAAGGGGTCTTGTAAGGTTTAGATGGAAAGAAGAAAAGAGATCAGATTTTATTGAAAAATTTAACTCAGATTATGTAAAAACATGCTTGTCCTCAGTAGATACAAACTTAAGAAATAGTAATGTGAATAATGCTGTACAGTTAATGACAGATATATTACAATATTGTGCTTTAGAAATGAAATGGCAAAAGAAACCTATGCAACTAGAGCAGCCTAAATGGTGGGATAAAGACTGTGAAGAAGCTAAGAGAAAAAAGAGTTGTGCATTAAATACATATAGGAAAACAAATTCAGAAGAAGATCTGAACATTTATAAATTACAACGACAAAGATTTAAAGATTTATATAATTTTAAAGAATCTCAGTTTAACCAGTTACAGATAGAGGGGTGTTTAAGTGAACATGATACAGGAAACATGTGGCAAGCTATAAAGAAATTGACAAGAGGTACCTTCAAAACTAATATTTCAAATACCGAGTGGATAGATTATTTTAAAACCCTATTAGACTCTGCTAAATTTGGCATAGATTGTGTCTTTGAATCAGAGGTCAACAGTTTTCTAACAGAACTTGAAGAGGGTAAAGTAAAAAATGAAGTAATTGAATTGGATAAATCTATTGAACTATGGGAGGCAAATGATGCACTTAGTAAAATGAAGAATAATAAAGCTCCAGGAATCGATGGTTTAGTGACAGAAATTTATAAAAATTCTTTCAATCAATTGTCAGAATACCTTGTAAAATTATTTAACATTATATTAGAAACAGGTGTTTTTCCAAGCGAATGGGGTAAGGCTATTATATGCCCTATGTATAAGAGTGGAGATAAGAATATTACAGAAAATTATAGGGGAATATCATTACTGAATGTTATCAGTAAAATTTTTACCAAAATATTGAATAATAGATTGACATGTTGGGCAGAATATGGAGAAGTGTTGTCTGAACAACAATCTGGTTTTAGACAGTCTCAGTCTACTATTGATAATTGCTTTGTTCTTCAAGCAAGTATATATAAATATATTAGTAAGAGCAAAGGTAGAATGTATTGCCTTTTTATAGATTTCTCAAAAGCTTTTGACTGTGTACAACATAATATCTTATTGTATACACTATTCAAGAAAGGAGTCAGTACAAAAATTTTATTGATTTTAAAGTCAATGTATTCCTAATTAACATCATGTATTAGAAATCAAAATCATATTTCAGACTTTTTCCAGTGTAATATAGGTACTAGACAGGGTTGCATGTTAAGTCCTCTCTTATTTATCATGTTTATTGGTGAACTTACAGAATTATTAGAATCAATGGAATGTAAAGGTATATACATTGATGAGTCATTACCTAACATTATGCAGTTACTTTTTGCCGATGATGTAGTAAATTTTGCAGATACAGTTATTAATTTACAAAATCAAATTAAAGTATTAGAAAAATTTTGCTATAAATATGGCATGAAAATTAATTTACAAAAGTCAAAGATCATGGTGTTTAGACGTGGAGGTATAACAAAAAGTACAGAGAAATGGTTTTTTGATGGAAGAGAAATTGAAATTGAACCATTTTACAAATATTTAGGGTTATATTTCACAAGTACAATGACATGGGAATTGACAATGAAGTCTCTGTGTGTGTCGGCGGAAAAAGCATTGTTTACTGTGTATAAATTTATGAAGATGTACAATGCATCATATAAACAAATCTTTTGCATCTTTGATAGAATGATTGTACCTATTTTGACTTATGGTGCTGAAATATGGGGGTTTGAGTTATCTAAATGTATTGAATCTATACATACGAAGTTTTGTAGAAGAGTATTAAGACTCAAGAACAATACACCTGAAATAGTTGTCCTAGGAGAACTAGGGCGATATCCTCTTATGGTACACTACTTTAAGAAATTTATTGCATATTGGTTAAAGATACTTTATATGGAAGATAATAGATACCCAAAAAGATGTTACTTATTTTTACTTCAGTTAAACAATGTTGGTAGAATTAGAGGTAACTGGGCATCAGAAGTGAAGTCAATGTTATATAGATATGGTTTCCATTATGTATGGCTATATCAAGGTGTAGGTGATAATGTATTATTTTTAAAAGAGTTTGTACAAAGAGTACAGGATAACTATATGCAGGAATGGCACTCATCATTGAGCTCCTATAGTAAATTAGATTTTTATTGTAAATTCAAAATTCTTTTTGAACCGGAAAGGTACATAGATGTCATAAACAACACGTCTTTTAGAGAATCACTTTGTAAATTAAGAACTTACTCACTGTTTGGAAATTGAACATGGTCGATTTAAGGGTATTCCTAGAGAAAACAGGTACTGTCTCTTTTGTCAAATAGCAAATAAAACTTGTATTGAGGATGAAAACTGTGAATTATATATGGATATAAGAGTAAAATGTAATATTTTGAAACACTTGAGATTTTATAAAAACACTGTGAATATGTTTATATATGGAAATGATGTAGTTTTAAATGATATTGCAAAATTTTCTTTTCTAGCTTTCAAAGAGAGGGAAAAGTTCATTGAAAATTTAATATGTGACAATTGAAAAGCATAATTCATGTGTTCCCACATTATACATATGTTTAAATATGTGAGCCTGATCTGTAATTGTAAATCTATCATTTTAATATATGTGATTGTACTTTGGGCCGGTGGCCTGTAATACTCAATAAATATCTTGAATTGAATTGCATAGGAATACATAAGAACTTTAAATATCTTCCTCTCAAGAACAAGCCGTAATTGGAAGTGTGAATCCCCCCCCCCCCCCCCTTCCCCAATATGAAAAAAAATACTAAGAGCCTATTATTTCTTAAAAATATGACATTTCCCCATCAGACACACCCATATTTAGTTTTATGCTTGCAGATTATATTTTTATGCCCCCCCCCCATGAATATGGGCGGGGCATGTAGTGTTTGTCAAGTCTGTCTTCCGTCCCTTTATCCTTCTATCCTTCCATCTGCGTTCCGTCACACTGCATTTAGCTCAGTTTCAAAGAAACTATTCAAGATATTTTTAACAAACTTTACAAACTTCTGATACATATTGATAAGAGCTATTCAAGTGCATCAACATTTTTGGACCTTGTCCTTTCCTTTGACCTTGACCTTTTCTTAAATTTGTGTTTAACTCAAATTCAAAGAAACTGTTCAAGATATTTTTATCAAACCTTTTATCCTGATACATGCTGATGAGAACTATTTAACTTCATCAACATTTTTTGACCTAGACCTTTCCTTTGACCTTGACTTCACTTCTCTTAAATTTG
>NW_026889784.1:1512500-1655000 GCF_033153115.1 Saccostrea echinata
TTCACCATATGAAGGTGTGCACCTGGTTTTTTCATCATGATTGGATTGGATAATTTTTCTGCATTTTACAGGTGTTTTTTTCATTTTTATTGACTTAGTCATTTTGGGTTCATGTAGGTTTGAGACATTATAGAATCTAGAACTGCCAGTTGGTACATCTGTACAAAAATGTGAATTGCAGCATAAAACTACTCAAAAAAAAAATCACAAAGTATTAAAAAAAGTTTTTTGGTAGATAGTCCCTACAAATCTAAGAGTCATCCAGTAACTTCAGGGTGCTCCATCATTTCAAATTTAACTGCGGTGGAAGACGTACGCAAATTCTAATATTCGCGGTCTTTTTGCGACTGAATTTGTGAAGCAACCACTGAATAAATTGAAAAACAGTTTTTCTGAATCACTAGTTTCATACATAAATTGTATTATATATTTGGCAAATTGAAATATATATTTGATTTTAATTATAAACAATTAATGGATATGGAATTTAACATGATAGTGTAAAAGAAAAATTAGAACGTTTGCAGTATTCATGTATAAGTGTTCTGTGAACCCCCCCCCCCCCCAACACACCAACCTACAAAAATAGTTATAAATAAACAAAATTTTAGCTAATTGGCTCTGAAAATATTAGTACCAGTTATAACAAGATTTTAGTGTTTAACCTGATTTTTTTTTTTTTTAAATTTTGTTTACAAAATGTAAATTATACACCTACAGTTGTCAGGACAGAGGGATTTCTGGTAGGTCACACACAATCAAGCTTTCATCTATATATTAGCAATTATTGGTGTTGGTTGACTAAATTATCCTAAAACTTGTGAATTAAAAACACATTAGCTATTTGGAGTCACAAAATACTATTTTGATGGATCTATCGTTAATTTTTCAACATTACAGCAATACTTGATTATGATACACGTACGGTGTTTGACTCACAGTGCCAATGCAATTTTAGAGACATGGTTATCTTTAGTAAAGCTAAGTAGTTTAAAAATTAGTATTTAAAAATCATTTGCACTTATCAGGAAGTGTTTAAAAAAAATGGCATGTCTCTTTTCATTCATACGTAAAGTCCAGCGAGGCATAGAAGTTAATTGATTGTGCAAGCCAAACAATGAGCTCTAATTGGAGTAAAATAACAGTAGTAAGCATTAGAAAAACATTACATAATTTGGATTCCCTATTGATTCCCTATTGAAACTTTGATTCCCTATTGTGGCCCCACCCTACCCCCAGTGACATGACTTGAACAATTTAGAATCTACACTATCTCAGGAAGCTTTCACATAAGTTTCAGCTTTTTTGGTCCAGTGGTTCTTGAGAAGAAGATTTTTAAAGATTTTCCCTATATATTCCAATGTAAAACTTCGATTCCCTATTGTGGCCCCATCCTACCCTTGGGGGTCATGATTTGAAATATTTGGAATCTACAGTACCTCAGGAAGCTTTCACATAAGTTTCAGTAAGTGGTTCTTGAGGAGAAGATTTTTTAATGACCCCACCCTATTTTTGCCTTTTCTTAAATATCTCCCATTAGAAGGGAGCTTGGCCCTTTATTTTTACAATTTAGAATCTCCTTTATCCAAGGATGCTTTGTACCAACTTTGGTTAAAATTAGCCCAGTGGTTCTTAAAAAAGAAGTTGAAAATGTAAAAAGTTTACAGAAGGATGGACAGACAGACAAACAGACAGACTACGGACAATGGGTGATCAGAAAAGCTTACTTGAGCTTTCAGCTCAGGTGAGCTAAAAACTGCGGCTCCATTATTTTTTGAGCTCGCTCACAGTACCTCTAGTCTTCCTTGCACTCTAATCTGTTTATGATTAAATTGAACAATATTTGATGGGCATATCATATGCTGTGGTGGTGCATTTTATCTAGTTACAGTACCCGCATCGTTATTCTTTACAATTCTATCGTGTCCTATCGTGCGTTTATCCTATCGTATCGTGCGTGTATCCTGTCGTATCGTGCGTGTATCCTATCGTATCCTATCGTATCGTGTTTTCCGTTTATCAGGTTCTGCGTTTTCTATCGTGTTTTCCGTTTATCAGGTTTTTCGTTTATCGTGAAGATCGTTTATCAGGTTCTATCGTGTATCGTGTTTTGCGTTTATCGTGTGCATTCGGAAACCCTCGTTTTTATCTTTACCTTGAGAAGAAACACCCGAGATATCCCGAGTTCATTTTTCGTTTTGTTATTTTATTTACGATCCATTTAATTGTTGGAGAGAGAGAGAGAAATTAATAACTTATCTGATTCTCTGGTATATAAATTTAAGAAAATAAATAAATAAATTACTAAATAAATAAATAAATACATAAATAAATAACAAAAAACGTCAAGTACCGGTCGTAACCAAGCAGAGAGTGTAAATCGAAAGTTAAGTCTATTTAGCACATAAAATAATCGGTCTACAAGTCAATCGTTTTTTTTTTAAATTCAGATTGTCGATTTGTAAGAAATACTATTTGTCAAAAATAGAAATATTATAATTTCTTTAAATAGTCAGAGTCACCAAAAGGTAGACCATTATTAACTTTCTTTTGATAATTATAGAAACATAAAACAGTAGGTATGTGTGCAAAAATAAATAAATTGAAAAAAAAATATCAGCATCTATATAAGGCCTACCTTTTTTTTTTTATCAATAATGGAATTAAACAATAACAAGTTATTCATTTTTCAGAAACACTAGCAGAAGCACTTTTTTATTAATATTTGAAAAGCATCGTTTGGTAACACACATGTACATGTAATTAAATTTTCATGCCTCTATTCTAAATGTATGCACAATCAATTATCTAAAGGATTCATAAAGGCATATACAATGTAATGTATGATCTTGATAACATTTACAAATTTTGTCTGTACGTGCAAGTATGTACGTGTAGTTCATATATATATATTTTTTTTTTCTATTTATTTGTTTCTCTTATGTGTCTAACTAAAAAATAAATTACAATTTATAATGCATGAGCATGTTCTATTCAATTCACCATAATCATAATTATATATTATAATGTAGATGTTTAACCATTTTTACTTCCTACTGCCTTTAGAAAATCGAAAAAAAAATCAGTATACATCTTACCTATTTCGGCGTGGAAATGAACTGAGTATATACTGTACACTGACAGACGGAAGCGCTCCAGTACTTAAAGAACTGACACCTATATGTACCTGCCTAATCAGTACACTGTCTTCCTGTCAGGTCAAGACCCAACCCCCTACCCCTACATGACACCTTAGCCCGTGTGTATTCAACGTCAACATACCTGAACTGCTCTCTCACCTGGTGTCAAATATTTACCTTGAACCCTTCTGGGTATAAATATATGCAAAAATTTATATGAAATCGCCCGGTTTTGCTTCGATACACAAGACATGTAATTGCCTTGAATTCAATTTCATAAGTGTTTATGAATTACATATAATACTTGACTATATTCAAGAAGTCAATATATATTTTATTTATTTATTTATTTTTTTGAATCGGATCTTTTTTTTTTTATTTTAGTGGTTAGTGCACCCCCCTCCCCCCCCCCCCCCCCCCCGCTGACTGTGCCTCAGGTGGGATTAAGACTTTCATAATTTACAAAGTTTTGTTTTATTTTGCCGATATAGCCATAAATAAGATAAGTTTAGTAACAAATAATACGAAGTCTAATAGAAATGATTTAATTTATTCAGTCCGAAAATCTGCTTGTCATATTGTGGAAATTTATTTTACATTATTATTTATTTGTGTGTGAATCACCTTAGCATAGGGTTATCTATGGTAGATATTAATTCTGTTAATGTGAATATGTATAACCAGCTTTTCCGCGAAAAGAATCCTGCTTTTCCGCGACAAATTATACTGCTTTTCCGCGATTATATTTTTGCTTTTCTGGGATTTAATTTAGCACTTATCCTTTCCGTTAGTCAGGTAAATACTCTTTCTCCCTGCTATCAATCGGCTTCAACGTTTTTTTTTTTTTTTTTTTTTTTTTTTTTTTTTTTTTGTTTTGTCTTTACTTAGATTTTTGTCAGTATTCTTTTTGTTTCTATCTCGGCAATCTGTAATTGTAGCTTTGCATATTTTATCTTTATCGGTAAGACACATCGCCATTATTTAAAACATTGACCTTTCTATACGTAAATCCATCGTTTGTAATATATATTTGTTACAACGAGTTGGTTCGTTATGAACAATTTTCATGGCACCTAAAACATCACCGACCAGTGTAATATGTGATTCATTCAATTTTTATCACAGTGTGGTACTATCGAGTAGAACTTTACAGGGAGATACATGATAATCCGGTAAATATCGGCAACAGTTTGATGTAAAGTACTTACCGTGACAATTTAAAAATCGCGAAAAGGAAGTATCGAAAAAAGGAGAAAACATTCAACTTATAGTAAAATTCAATCGCGGAAAAGCAGTATAGGGTAATCGCGGAAACGCAGACAGGTTGCAAAAATAAAATTGCGGAAAGGCAGGTGGGCGAGGCTTGTGTAGAAAGAATTTTCATTTCTTTAGGGGCGGGGGTGGGGGGTCTAAAAAGAAATGTTTTGACAAGAAAACAAAAGAGGCTAAAGACATTATTGTTGACGGGCGATATTATATAAGCATTATATTTTACTCTATACTAAACATGTTGGTACACTGTAACATTTTTAGGTACACGACTGTGTTCTCCCTTCTGGGTTCTATACAGGCCTATGACATTGGAAATACCAGAGAATAAATACAAAAGAATGGAAATGCGATATTCTTTTCGGATACTAGATGATCTAGTGACGTTTTTTTTTAATTTTGTTAAATTCGATTTCTTTCGGCCGTTCTCCTTCTTCATATATATACATATAAAATGTATGTACTTGGAATATGTAAATGATTAATTTTCGTACCGGTTATATATTTGTGACATATACATGTATATTTATAGAGGAGAGATTATATAATCACAGTCCAGTGCACAGCCTGTGTCAACGCAACTAGCATATTTCAGCAAGTAACGTGTTTAAAACGTAAAAAAATAAAATAATATAAATAAAAACAAAATCATAAAATATTTTCCCCCTAAACTGACTAGTAAATTATTTTCGTAAGATTTGAATTATTAAATACCGATAATTTAAATTAATGCGATTTTGGATACATCACAGACTTCTAGCAGAAGATATTGAATCCAAATATTTCATTTATAACAGAGTTCTTCCGGATATATACTCAATATTTGATAATAAATTTATAAGGTTTCATTTGTTAAAATCTGAATATATTTATAGCGTTTCATGAATTATTGCACCTGGTTTTAAAACTTCGATTGACTACGGAATTTTTGAACCACCATCATTAAAATCTCTGTTTTTAAACGACTAAAATTCAAATTTAACGATTCGAGGGAATTTCGACATTTGAATTATTATACAAGCAATCGCATAATTCCCACCAAAGAGTACAATTTACCTAAAATAATTACAGTTTGAATTTTGTGACGAACCATTATTGACAAAAAAAAAAAAAAAAAAAAAAAACATGTTTCTTGTACAAAGCATAGTTACCTCAAATGTTTAATTATAATACATTTAATATATTTAAGCATTTAGATTTGCGGCTTTGTAAGTAATTAAAATCATCATACTACAGTGTATCTAAAAAGGAAACAATTCGTCTTGTCAAAATACGTTTCGCATTTTGAAACAATCCTATCAGGTTTTGCGTTTATCCTATCGTGAAGATCGTTTATCAGGTCTGTCGTGTTTTGCGTTTATCGTATTTTGCGTTTATCGTGTTTTGCGTTTATCCTATCGTGCGTGTATCCGGTCCTATCGTGCGTGTATCCTATCGTATCGTGCGTTTATCCTATCGTATCGTGCGTGTATCCTATCGTATCGTGTATCCTGTAAAGAATAACGATGCGGGTACTGTATATAATTATTTACCTTTCCATGGATTCTTTACAAAAAGGTATTATACATGGGTGACTGTTAACGTCCTTTGGCCTCTTTTCTTATACAAAACTACATTATTATTTACAACGTTAATATCTGTGGTAATTGCAATCACATTTTAGGGCATGAACAAGTTTGGCATGGATTTATCGATATTGTCTTCTCTTCACATCTGGGAATTTCTGCTATAGCAAGCACTGTGTTGGATATTGAAGAAAATATTTCCAAAAAAAGAAAACTTGATGAACAAGATGGTAAGGATTATAAGATTTATTTTACTCCATTTTAAATATATTTTGTCATGTCTACAATGACAAATAGACAAGAATCGAATTATGCACATGTATAAATAGTACAAAACTATACAAAACAGGGCATTATTTAATCTCAGACCTATTATTTGGCTCAAACTTTCAATAATTTTCAGATTTCAGTGTAGAGGATTTATTTACAAATTAGAAGAAAACAAAATTATTATTTGTGTAGAACTATGTGGTTAGAAATAATTAAGTCTTCAAATTAACATATTTTTTTCTTTGCCTAGGTATAAAATTTTTTTGTGCATGTTTTAAGTTAGATTTTTTTTTTGTTTTTTTTTTTAACTTAAGTCTTGTAATAATGTTATTTCTTGATTTATTTTGTTCATATTCAGTGCTGTTTTATGTTTTTGGAAATGGGGTTAGAACTTTGAAGTTTGTGTATTGATAGTTCTAAGAAGGTTAGTCTTACGGTGCACAGACTAACCCATTTGCACATGTGTTGAAATGGTACCTATTCTAGGCCATGAGTTTCTTCATATAAACCGTTTTTCAAACCAGATAGTATGAATAGCCCCATCTATAGACATGATAAAAAAATTCCTGGTGAATTGTCACTTAAATCTGCCAATACTGTCACAATACCTATGAAAGACCGAGATCACAGAATAGCGTTGCCTTAAATTGTGCACAAGTCCCTCAAAGACTAGCCCTGCACTCTGCATTTCACGTTTGGCCTCCATAATATAGTAAATATTACATTCCATAACCACAAGGAATAGTTCTTTAGTAAGCTCTGGTAAAATTATGCATTGTTTTCAGCTAAAATGTTATGTGGAGGCGTCACTTCGCTTTCGCAACGTTATGATATACGGGTGAATTAAATGGGTGGATTGATGACTTGTATTACTATATTTTTATTACTATACTATATTTATTTTTGTAATCTGTCACTCTCCAGTTAATTCATTTATTGTTAAATGTGAAGATTCAGGATACACATTTTTAGCTCACCTCAACGAAGTTGGGGGAGCTTATATAATACCGTCGGTGTTGGCGTGATGGCGTCCCAGGTTAAGGTTTTTGGAGCAGTTTTCTTTTCAAGTACTTCTATGACCTATATTAGTCAGAGATGCATGGAGGATGCTTCTAGTGTGTTTCATTGTACCAGTCAAGGTTTCAGATGCTGCAATTTCAGCTAAAAAATGACCAGGTTAATGTTTTTGGAGCAGGTTAAAGTTTTTGGAGCAGATGTTATTTCCAAGTATCTATAAACCCTATATATTGACCAAACTTGCATGGATGATACATCTAAGGATGCACACTACTGGACTTGCTTCAGATGCTGGATCTGACCTACATTTTCTGGATGAGTAACCACGTTAAAGTTTTGGAGCAGATGTCATTTCCAAGTAACTATAAGCCCTGTATTGACTAAACTTGCATGGATAATACATCTAAGGATGCACACTACTGGACTTGCTTCAGATGCTGGATCTTACCTACATTTTCCGGATGAGTAACCAGGTTAAAGTTTTTGGAGCAGATCTCATTTCCAAATAACTATAAGGCCTATCTGAACCAAACTTGCATGGATGATGCATCAAGGGACGAACAATCTCAAACTTGCTTCGGATGCTGGATTTGACTTACCTTTTCTGGATGAGTGACTAGATTTAAGTTTTCAGATAAGTCTATTCCCAAGTAACTGCAAGCCCTATCAGACCAAAATTGCGTAAATGTTGCATCTAGGGATGCACACTCCTAGATTATTAGTTTAGTGTGGGACTTTGCCTTACTTAAAGGCAACATTTGTTGAGGTGAGCTCTGTAATCTCTGATTACCTATGTTTAGCTCTACTTGTCAGAGACCAGAAGAGCTTATGCGATGGTAAGGTGTCTGTCTGTCTGTGCGTCTGTTAACAATTTTTCAAAATGCTACTCTTACAGTTTTGATTTGATTTCAATATAACTACGCATGCAAGTAGACTACACTAAGATACCTAATTCTGTATATTGGTTTTTGATTTCGATGAACCCTGTTGCCATGGTTACTAAAATAAGAAATTTCTGTGCAATATTTTTAATACAATATTTTACTATGATGCAAAACTGACAAAAGTATATGTTTTTTTTTTTTTTTTTTTTTTTTTTTAATTATTATTTATTCAAATTTATAAGTAACTATTTGAATCTTTTATGTGATAAATGTATGGCAGAAAAAAATAGAAATTGTTGATAACATGTGTTCAAAAAATATAAATCACGCCTGTTTGTAGGTATGAAAAATAAACAATGCATAAATACAGCTGTCAATCAATTTTAATTATCTCCAAACCTGGCCATCGGTGTGCATTAAGGCGTGAAGTGATTTCCTGTTACCCAGTGTACATTTACACACCTTTCTGTGCATTAAATAAACAAAGGACAGACAGACAAATTTGGCATGAATGTAGATTCAAGCTTGTTCAAATCATGACCCCCCTCCCCCTGCACCCCTCCCCCTCCCAGGGTAGGGTGGCAAACATCTTTAAAATTCTGTTTTCAAGAACAGCAAATCCATGATAAGTCATTTGAATATGGAAGCATCCTCAGCTAGTTCAGATTTAATTAAGTTTAAAACATGACACATGGGGATAGGGTGTGGCTAGAACAGGTGATCAAAGCTTTACATTTGAATATATAGGAGAAGAAATCTACTGATGAAGAACAACAGGGCCATACTGACTCAGGTGAGCATTATAGCTCATGGGCCTCTTGTTTAAAAATTCTTGGAGGCAAACAGAGTAAAAAGTTGTTATGAGCAAGGGTATTTTTGCCAGATTTGTTAAATTCTGGATCACTGGGTCAAGCGTTCTGTTGCTGAACAGGGCTCTATTGATCTTGTACAGAAATTTGTACTGTACTGGGAGCTTTTACCCTTTGCTATTCACCTATGATAATTAATCACTGTTCATAAAAGAATTACCCCCAAAAATATGTGTAATACTTAAAAATAATTTCAATTTTGTAATGGTCAGGTAGACTTGTATTTTAGATAAATAAGAATGAGATAAAAATACTTTGTATATTAAATGGTCTTCAAAGAGCAAGAGAGGCCAGTCTGAGAAGGTTTGAGATAAGTGTATGTGCTCAAGCACTATTGTTTTGTTTGGTCTAAATAGTGATAGTGACAAATGGGAATGTATTATCACTGGCAGGCACAGGCAAGTAAATAAGTATACTTTAGGATTTGTAACCAAGTCGTAGACTATTTTATTGATCCCTGAGCATCATTTCTCTTGTTTTTGGGCAATTGATATTCAATTGATATTCATCTATCAGTTTATTTGTTTTATACTTCAATCTATGGATCCTTTACAGCGTTGTATTATACTCATGTGACCATTAAGGCCCTTGGGCCTCTTGTATTTCAATAAGATACATTCTTCTATTAAGATTTGCTTTTTGAATTTCAGAAACAAAGAATGATGATTTTCCAGGTGGAAAAATGATAACAGAGGTCAAGCAAGCATTACCAGAGCATTCACTGTCACAAGCAATAGCACAAACAGTTGTGTTTTCCCTAGTTCAAAAGCAAAAACACCCTGAGTTTTTACACCACATGATACCAAATATTGTTATTTCCCCAGAAAAGGTTGAAATTATGATGTATGATTCAGATAATGATGTTTTACTTTGCAGCAATCAAATTCTTTTATTCAATTTGGACCTCCCAGAATACAGAACTCTTATTGATGAGACTGTTGTTATTCTTTGGATGGTTTTACATTACAGAATATTTTGTACTGGATTTAATAAGGCAAAACCTTATGTACTTGAAAGATGTAAATCAAATTTTAGACAACTTGTTGCAAGTAAATGGGATATCTATTCAAAATCCTTGAAGAGCTGTGTTTCTGGTTTCCCTTCTGTAGAAAAATGGCCGATAAGTGAGTTAATTCAGTGTGGTTTAACACTTGAACTTGAGTCTGACGACTTTTAAAATGAGAATTTTACAAAATGAAGGTTTGTGAATATGTGAAAACCTATTTCAGTACATGCATGATTGCATCGAGGTTGTTATTCGTGCAACAAGAGGAGAAAATATGTACAACAAAGTACTAGTGAATTGTCAGTTACGAATATAAGAACTTTAATAAAATTCCAAAATTCATCATATCTTTAATTGTTTAGTAGCTATACATTTTTAAGGGGAGAAAATATGTACAACAAAGTACTAGTAAATTGTCAATTACGAATATAAGAACTTTAATAAAATTCCAAAATTCATCATATCTTTAATTGTTTGGTAGCTATACATTTACTCAAAAAAATGTGCATTTAGTTAGTTCACAAAAATTGTCCAGTTAAGAGGTTTTTGAGCTGTATATTCCAGGTCTGTATGAAGCAATATCAGTTTGGGCACAGTCCACATAATTCCTTGAAAGCAAACAAAGGGGTCATGGACGTTATAATTGAGGGAACAGCATAGATTGTTAAGTTTACAATTGTTTAGCATGTATTCAGAAACAAAAGATATATAGGGGAGGTTTACCCTTCCGCATGCCTAGATTACTTCGAGTCTATATTCTATTTTCATCTAAACATTACCTGTGCACAAGGAAACGGGATGGAACCCATTATCCAGAGTGATCACACATAAGGGATACGTTAGCAGTAGGTCTATATCCAGATTTACAATGAATATTGCAAGTATGTCCAAAATATGGAAGACAGTCATGTAAATTCACATTTGGTAGATAAGTAGTGCAGCGAGAAACTGCCCAAATTAAAGTCAAAATATAATTTAAAAAAAAAGAAAAATTCCGGAATAAAGACAATTTTTGATTTACTTTGTCCACGATCTATTAAAGAGTAGACAATTAATACAAGCATGGAAACGGAAATTACTATGGTAAAAATGTCCATGTCTTGGGAATCTGAAAAAATTATATTTTTGTAAATATAATGATCCTGATTTAATGCAATTACATGTAATTAAACCTATTCCACAAAATTTTGCATAGCTGAGGGTACTTCTCCTGTATCTCTGTTGTGTGAATTTTCGGACTGAAATTTGTTTCAAACTTAATATACTTTTAATGCGGTAAGTAGATCTAAAATTGCTTATTAATTTGCCATATGTGATAAATTCTGTATATATACATGATATATATATTTTTGTATCACCATGAAAAGCGGGACTTGTACCTCCTTGACACGTTGTTTGATCTGATTTTAGATCAACATCGTCCTCACAACCACACGTTCTTCCATTCGATGTTGGAAACCAGAACGTACTACAATTCATGTTATTTGTAGAACAACTCAAACTCACTAAAAGGAAAGATTAACTTTATAATACATGTCTGGTTTTGAACCGGTTTCATGAGATGAAAAAGTAATATCTTTCGAAATTTTGTATATTTGTTTACAAAGCATTAATACTTACTATCAACAGAATCATCTGTATACACATCCAGACTATCCAGTCTACCTAGCTCTGGATGACTTGACATGAATGTTATTTTTGAACCCGTTGCCTTGTTTATCTTTCGTACGCCTCTGCATTTCAAATATATAATATCTTATTTCGTTTGATTTGTTATTAAGCAAATGAAACAAGAGTCGAACTTATCTCGAATATTGTTCGTCAGAATACCATTAATATTGTTGTTAATTGTTAATTAAATTCTTTCAGAATAGAAATGATACTTCATTTTTGTAATTGAATATTATAAGATTTACAAATTATAGAAGTTTTTCCACTAATTAAAGTCTGCTAGGTCAAATTGCTCGT
Source organism: Saccostrea echinata (assembly GCF_033153115.1). Classification (NCBI taxonomy): domain Eukaryota; kingdom Metazoa; phylum Mollusca; class Bivalvia; order Ostreida; family Ostreidae; genus Saccostrea; species Saccostrea echinata. The sequence continues at coordinate 1,524,489 of NW_026889784.1, forward strand.
GTTAAAGGAAAACCCAAAGAAGCAAAACAAAACAAAAACAACTAAAAAAAAAAATTTTAAAAAAACTTTATAAAAAGATTAAAAGTTATATTCACTGTGATTTATTTACAGTTACAGACTACGGTCTCAAAGGAAGTAGAACAACTTGATGACAACTTTTTCCTGAAAGAGAAAAAGAAAAGTAAAGTTTAAACCAACTGTCTATTCGACGCTGTGTATTAGAGATATTGTTCATGAACAACAATTCCAATGGGAAATGCGTCTTTATCTGTTGTCAAAACATGTCTGTTTCCTCCATTTAAGTCAGAGTACTCAATACGATCTTTAGGTCCATCAGTCCAGTAAAGTCTATTGGCTGTAATGTAATAGAAGAATAAATTGTTATGAATCTTATTTCTAAAGAAGAGATACATCCAGCGATTGAATGTAAGGAAACAGAATGTAGCGGTATTTATTCATACATGTAAAATCGATTGCAAGACCAGTTGGGGCTCCAATTTTTGTTGTTGCTATGTAGGTTTGTGATGTTCCATCCATGCACGATCTACCTATTTCTCTGGTACTTCCGGTTTCTGACCAGTATAAAAATCTAAAACGTAAAACAAATCGTTTGATGAAAAGCATATCAATAATTTTTTTCATCATATTTTATATCAGATTACTTACACACTTCAGATAAATTCAATTACATTTATTTGATTTTTAAAGATATTATATATTTATATAATAATAAGCTTTATTTCATGCACTTACCTGTACATTAACCTACCCTTTTGATGGATATAGAACGATATCCTTTGGTCTGTGCAAGTTGGACAACAAAGTTTTATGAAGAAAACTCTTTCTATGTACAACTCCAATATAACTTTGACTTGATATAGAGGCTACTGCAGAAAAATATATGTTTCCCGCTGAATAGTCAATGGTCAAACGCTAAGCGTGGGCGAATCCTGTGAAATGCAATGGCGACAATAAAGAAAATACGATACAAATTGCTGAGGAGTAAAGATATCAATTTCCAATTTTAGTTTAAATATTAGGTTCTAAGTACCTGTTAAGTAGATCAAGGTTGTATACCTTCCATGAAGCGTTGTGGACATTATAATTTTCTATGAGCCATCGGAGTAGATGAGTTCCTTTGTCGACCTATCGAATGCTATTCCTGAAGAACTCTGTACACTGATCGGTAATTTAACTAAATTTCCCGTATATTAATATTAATCTGAAGGATCCTTCCTTGGGAGTTATCAACCACAATCAAGAAATTCTTCGTATAAACACCTTACAAAATTTAAAAAGAAAATTATAAGCAAATAAATTATGGATAAACTACCATGCAGAAAATTATCCCACTTACTGGCATCACAAGTTTTCAAATCTGCCTGGAGTTGCAAGCCGGAATCACTTTCACATTTTCGTCCACTTTGTATCGGCACACAAATATTTCACAACCACCATTCAGGACGTTGAAAACACCTGTATTGACAATAAGTTTCATAAGATTTAAATTTTCTGTGAAAGAATGCAAAGAAAGACATTGCTTTAAAACATGTTATATGAAAAAATTGTTACCATTTATGCAAATGTTAGGGAAACAAGGGTTTATTTGCTTAAAGTTTATCAATTGGCTTAGTCTATGTCTCGTTTGAAGTTATCATTCCGCAAGTTTTATGGTTGATACAATGACCTTGTCAGAAAATGCGATCTTTCAATAAGTAAAATGCTCACTGACGTTTTTCATACTAACTGTTAGGTCATTACTTAAACACTGAATTGTCTACGGATTCTTCCGTTTGCCCGACCATGACAGTGATCACACGGCGGGTATGACCGGTCGAGAAGAGATGCTTACTCCTCTGGTACTTGATACCACCTCCGATGTGTTTTAGAGGTCTCTGTTTGCTCTGCTCTCGATTGTTTCAATGGATTTTTTCACTGTTCATTATCCCCATTCATCATTATATAAAAATGAAAAAGGCTTTCAGTGACTTTTCAGTGGCCATTCAGTCACTGAATGGGAGGTACATTTCAGTGACCTTTCAGTTAACTTTCAGCCACAATTCAGGTACCTTTCAGCCACCATTCAGCGTACACATTTCAGTTATCTTTCAGTGACCTTTTCTTTCCCTTTCCGTCATCTTTCAGTTGCATTTCAGTGTCCTTTCAGTCGTAATTCAACGACTTTTTCATCGGCTTTTCATTAGTTTTTTTTTTTTTTTTTTTTTTTTTTTTTTCAGTAATTATTCCTTAACAATTTAATAAAATTATTTTTATCTTCATCTTTAATGAATGTGTTTCATTTATTATACTTTTTGCGATAAGAATATTCAAGTACGTTGAACTGGTAATGATTAGATGTTCAACTGTCTTCTGTCTAAATATAATTTTATTAATATTAAAAATTACAATTCAACTGTGGACTAATAAAATTCAAAATAGTTTTCGAATTTCTAATCTGTTGCCTGAAAATCGATTTAGAAAAATAAAATTATTTAATGATAAAAGATAATGATCCAATATTAGTATCAGAATTTGAGTGACTGATATAGAATTCTCTTTTTTCTTTCTGTAAAATCTCTAAAGCAGTGATAAACATTTCCACAACCTTATTCAATTTAATAAGTTGTTAAATACATGAACAATCAGCCAACCTGAAAAAAAAAAAATATATCAGTCAAAATATGCTCTTAATCTGTTTATATAAACAGGGAAAAAGTTTTCTTCTTATTTTTCAGAGATAATTTAGTTTTTCATTATTCTTGTGTCCATCTAACGCTGTATAATGCGATTATATTAGTTTTCATGGAAATATCTCGCAGTGAAATAAGAGACAGAATTAAATATTATTTAAGCCTCCTTTTGAAGAAACTTAATATTGTAAATTTTGTCTTATTTGTTAAAATCACATGATATTTAAGCTTTTAAATATATCGTTTTAAAATTATTTAACATAATTTTCTAGATAGAGAATTTAAAACTTTCTCCGAGTTGAAGATTTAACTTGAATCATTTCTTTGAGAAACAGGTGCCTGTCGCCGATAATTGTCATCATCCCGATAGGAGATGTGTAATTGATTAGTCTGCCCCAAAATCAGCACAATTAACATATTATATACAAAATGTATACAAGATATATACACATCGCCAAGTTCCTTGATACAACAAGTGAACTACATGTCTCAATTCGATTTCTATACAGATTTATCAATTTTAATACCAGTAGTTTTTAACAAGACGCCGTTGCGTAATGGATAAGGTGACAGACTACCATGTGGAAGGGCCCACGGTTCGACCTCGAGTTTCGAGACCTCGAGAATAGATTAATTTAATACTTTTATGAAAGGAAAACGTGAAATTCAAACTCGTAGTCAGCAAATAGGCCGATTATATAATAGAAAGATACAACTGAAAGATAGGTGAAAGACCACTGAAATGTATCTGTCATTCAGTCGATTGAATGATGAATGAAAGATCAGGAAAAATCACGGGAAAGGATCTATTCAGTGACCTTTCAGTGATCATTCAGTGGGCATTCAGTTACCATTCCGTCGACTGAATGGTATAATTTCATCCTGTGCTTTTTTCAGTATTTTTTATTACATTTCATGCATCGATCATCAGGCTTGCAGGTTTTAGGTAAATAATAGATAATTCATAAAACTTGGTTCTTTCTTTGAGCTTTTTATAAAGTTGAGAAAATATAGGTGAAAAGTAATCAACAGGTCTGTTTGAGAAATTGCAATTATATTTGAAGTGATTTTAAGTTAAAACCTACGTCGGAAAAGTCTTTGCCAAAAGGATTTTCAAACTTTCCAAAATCATTATTTAGCACTCGCTTATTAATCAATTCAAATTAAAAGGCATGTTTTCTTTATTAATGAATGTACTACAGCCTGTGCTATTTGAAATGATATTTATACACTGCGACTAAACATTTTCTGACTTTAAGTGGTACATGATAAAAAGGACTAGACAGAAAATTACAAAAATTATTTTTCAAATTTCACCGTTTACTGATTTTATTTACTGAAAAATAGTCATAGAATAAATTCTTTTAAAAAACGACAGAAAGCCCACATAACATGATATATAAGCAAATGCTCAAAAATTATCAAAGATTTTGAACCAATCTAAATGTATTATTTTTTTTTATTTTCCAAAAGTCTTTGTCAAAGGGTATCAAATCTGTTATATGATGAAAAACGGACCCTAATGATAATGAAAAGTGGGTAAAATATATACCTTTCTTTGCAAACTAATGAATATTTTTTTTTCACAATTATTACTACCTCTGTAGAGCTTTCTTCACTGTTTTGGAGTTACTTTCAGATTTACTAAGCAAAAAGGTTTAAAAAGTCAATAATTCAGGACATTTTTATAAACGAACCACCAAAGACACGTATAAATGATGAACAAATATTTGGAATATAAGGGATAGAATGTGAAAACATCATTTTGTAATAGATATTACTGTACATAAATACAATTTGAGACAGATCTTTTACAATGTACTCATTCGACATATAATCAAAATATATTTTTTGTTAAAAACTAAAGATTTCTTGGCAAGTTTGTATTCTTTCAACAGAGTTGAGTCCCGTTCAAATTATCACAGTTTTATTAGTTCGGACCAGATAGTAGCAGATTCCTTCAGACCTAGCAAAAACTTAATTGTGACGTGATACGACGTAGGTTCATGAAAAACATGTTGTTTTTAGCAAATATGAAAAATAGAATATTTTGTAGCTGAGAGATCATATGTACTCATAGATTAGCACAAGAAGTTTCCCATTTTGAAATATTCTGTATTATTATGCTTCCTGTCAGCTTGTCTCTACATAGTCAATACCCAACTATTTTCGCATAGTGGTCTAAGGATTTATATAGCGTAAGCATACTATGCCGAAATAGAGCACGGCTTCTTTTTCTGAAGAAAATCCGACAGCGCCCACGCCGGGGATCGAACTCACGACCCCAAGATTATCAGTCCGACGCACTACCGATTACGCTACAGACGCCGTTATCTATAACACTCTATTATAATATATATAAACTTAGTTTCAAAGATTTTACACTAAAAGAAAAAAAAATAAACAAAATAATTTTTATAAAATAGTATCTTGCAATTTTTTACCCTTAACACAACTAAATTTCTCAACTATCTGTACATGGAACATTCAAAATATTAAAGACAAAAGATCATGACGTACATGTAGCACAATGTGACGTCATAATAGGGGTGTACTAACATGAATGTAAGAGGTGATGAAACATTGGAAAGGGAGAAAATATTGTCGTTTTTATACAACAGTCAGCATAATAATTACAATAGTGTTGTACTTTGCATGCACTATGCCTAAATAGTAGTCAGGGTTTGACACATAGTGCACTCGCCTCCGGCTCGTGCACCATGTGTCAAACCCTGACTACTATTTAGGCATAGTGCATGCAAAGTACAACACTATTATATAATTATTATGCTTCCTGTCAGTTTGTCTCTATATAATCAATACCCAACTATTTTCGCATAGTGTTCTAAGGATTTATATAGCGTAAGCATACTATGCCGAAATAGTGCACGGCTGTCTTTTCTAGAGAAAATGTAATTAGCACCCACGCTGGGGATCGAACTCACGATCTGGAGAACGTCAGTCCAACGCGTTACCGATTACGCCACAAACACCGCTACTTTACGGAATGTATTTTCAAGTATATAAACGTAGTTTTTATACATTTGTCACAAAACAAGAAATAAATGAATATAATTTCTAAAAGACTGATATTATTGATAAGGATCTTAAAGATAAATTCTCTAACAAATAATCGAATTTATCAGTAACCAAAATTGCAACGTAACATGAACTGGTTCTTCGGAGTCAATAAAACGCTTTTTGATATAACGCTTGATTAAAGAATGTTCAAGAAAATTTTCATTTAGATTTAACGTCTGCAAACAGGTTTGGGATTGAGAATTTAATTAAATTGTCGTATACAAACAACAGTCAGCATAATAATTATAATAGTGTTATTATTTGGATGTACTATGCCGAAATAGTAGTCAGGGTTTGACACATAGTGCACTCGCCTCCGGCTCGTGCACCATGTGTCAAACCCTGACTACTATTTCGGCATAGTACATACAAATAATAACACTATTATATAAGTAGTATTACATTAATTTTATAATAGGACCTTATTTAATGGTTTAAATTGTACGTATTACCACATATACATTTCTTCATCATATTTTGTACAACAGCTTAAGGAAATTCTAAATACTTCTCAGTGAAGAGTTCTTATTTGATGGTAACTACCATAATACTTTGTAAAGTTTGTGTGATCTGTCCTTTCATGAAAAGGGGATAAACGGGGGTCTAAATCGCACAATTAAAATACATTAAAATATTCTTAACATTACATTAAACAAAGATAAAATAATTGATAATTAAGAAATAAATAACAAGTTTAAAAACTTCAATGGGAATTGAAGTGGGTCGGTCACGTGATCAAATCCTGTGAAGGCCGAAGGCCTTCTCAGAAGATTTGATCACGTACCGACCCACTTCAATTCCCAGTGAAGTTTTTAAACTTGTTATTTATTACTTATATATATATTTGAGACGGACAAATGATATTTAATATTGCATTAACCGTCCGCCATAGATTATATGACGAAACGTTGACTCAGAAACAGACAAAAGCATAACAAAAAGTAGTTCCTCAAAGTTCGACGAAATTTTTTTTAATATCCTGAAGAAAACAAGTATTTTTACAATTAATACACATATATCATGATAAAAACCATATTTCTTTATTTTTTTTAAGATTATATTTTATCAAATGTAAAAATTAGCACAACTGTCTTCCGCTTGGTGTGAGTCGCCTCAACAGGGAATTCAAACGAAAGAGGAAAGCATGTCAATTTTTGTTGATGGTGATAGTGCAGTTATTAAAGGTAGATTTCGTTAGAATCTCTGTTGTCATCATTCTTGAAGAACTTGTAGCTGATGTAGATTGGATGTCTAGCTGGGAATAGGTTGAAGAAGGTTGAAGAGGCAGGATGAGATCGGCATTTGGAGGAATTTCGGGAGTAACTTTAACAGACTCCACGGGCACAGGTAAGTTTAAGTTAGCAGATGAATGCGAAGAGTTCGCATATTCAGGATTTGTTAGCGATGCTAAAACTGTACTAGCTTTTTTCTTTTGCTGAACGGAAAGATCTCTATTGTAGGATTTTAAAGAGGCTTCGGATCTATGACCAGACATGAACATTATTTGCCTTGCTTCAAATCCTGCATCGTTCATAGCAGTTATTGCAGTATCACGCAGACAGTGGGGAGTATATGATTGTTGACATTTTGCGGACCTGGATATGTCCTTCATGAAGCATCTGAATGATTGTTTTTGAAGAGGTTTTGAAGTGTACCAGATGTCACAGGCACTTGGACAAGAGAGAGCATCTTTTAAACAGACATTAAACAGTTGAGTAGCTCCTTTTTCTGTTTTCGACATGAGGAGACGAAGCATTTTGAGAGGACAAGAAGGGGAATCTGGGACAGCGTAGAGGCGTTTGTCAGCAGGGGCTTCATCGCTGTGGAGACCACCTTGAAAATTTTTTTGCTGAGTCTCATGCCGGAGAACAACATATTCAGTATCGCCCTCACTACAGAATTCAAATGAATCAAGACGCAGTTGATGGTGAAATTCAAGGCCGCGAGAAACAAAGTGCACAGACAGATTATACCAGACACATTGACGGAGAACAATGGGTGAAAAAGGTGCAGCTTTGAAATAGGAAGAAATTTTTTCGAGATCATGTTGATTAAGAACTGTTTTATGCATTGTAGGCCTTGAAGCGCCGCTTTGGGTCATTTGTTTTAGCATCCCATCAAGGGTACGGTTTGCTGATTTGAACACAGTGTCGTGAACAATATCAATTGGCCGACCGATGTCTTGTAGGTGCCTATTGATTGCGGATCTTATGTTTTTGAGAGTATTCTTATGGTAGTGCTGTGTTTGAACATCAGTCATATTTTCTTTCCTTCTATTGCATTCCTTTGGTTTGGCCTCACAGTAAAATTTTCGTAGGTGTGATGCCAGGACCTCAGCTGTCACATTAGCAAAATCAAGTGATTCATCATAGACCTCAGAATGCCAATCTGAAATATTTAAATGACTTTGCTAGGAAAGGGGGAAACAGCTTTGAATAGTTTTAAAAAAAAAAAAAAAAGAAATGTAAGGTTTTTTTTTAAATTTAATTCTTTGTTTCAAATCTATTTAAAGGAAAAAGCTGATATTTTTAAAATTATTTACCTTGAAATAATTTAATAGCCCACTTTGTATTCATTTTTGTAGATTTTGACTGCCTTGCATCTTCAAACTTTTTTAGATCATTATCAGTACAAGACTTGAATCTTTTGGGTGCAGCTGGGGTCTCTGGAGGGGGGAGGCATGTAAAGGCACTCTCTAACAATTCTTCCTTCATTTCAATCACATTCTGGACTGAGGATACTACTTCCATATTTGATAGATCCAAATTTTCCATGATTTCATCATCAAAGAGGAGCAATAACTCCTCACAAATTTCATTTTCCCCAATATTAAAGTCTCCATAATTAGCCATGTTTCATGTATAATTTACATGTAAAATGCAGAAGCAGACGGATTTGTATAATTACATGGTTTTTATTTTTTTAGTCATATATTATGCATTTTTATTCAAGAAAATAAATGATAAATGTGGATTTGTTAATAAATACCACAAAACAAGGCTTTGTTTGGCATGTTTTATTGTTTTCAGTTGTGTGACCTACTTTACAATGTTTACATACAGAAAGTAGTACTACTCCATGTAGATATTATTACGCCATGCAATTCGACCATGTATTGACCTCTGACCTCTGAAAAACTTCATACAGAAATGAAGATATTTGCTCTCTGTATGTTTATATAATGGAGAAATACCACAAATGTATATATTATTATTTGCATGTACATAATATACCCAATGTACCTGAACAATCGTGATTTCTGTTCACTAATATGTCATTGTATTTGAACAATTTTTCCTTGAGAAATATGGCAGGTAATCTTTTTTTTTAAAATGTACTAGAAAAACTCAACATGTACAAATTTAAGCAAGAGAATTTTCTCAAAAGTCCAAAAAAAAAATTTAATTTAGTATTTAGTGCTTCCTCAAAGAACATACTCAGTAGCTGTTAGCATTCATAATATCAAATTTATGTAGAAACAAAACTAAATCTAACCACTTTTATCCCGCTGTAAAGAAGAATCATATATGACAATTTCTTTAGGACTTTGTATTAAATCAAAAACAATCTCTGAGGAAATTGCTGATTTCCTTGCAAAATATAGCCTGTTCTTGTCCATTTAGGTCAAAAAGGCATGAGCTGGCACATTTCCGTTGCTGTTTTCAGAGCAGAAGATGGATCTTTGAAGGTATTGGTATTAGCCAGACACATTTTATTTTGTGAATGTATTTATTTTGGAACATTTCAAGAAGATGATGACTAATACTCATAAACTTAATTAAGATAAGATGACAATATTCACATTTTAAATTTGAATAAATTGTTTATTTACTTTAAATATTTTGTGTATGTAAAATTGTCAGCTCACAAGGGGCAACTGAAAGTAGCTCTCATAGTTGGGGGGGGGGGGGAGGGGGCTTAAGTACCTTCGGCATCTGAGTCTGCATCAAAGGTTAAAGCTTTTTTAGTAGACTAATGGTTTAATGGTTTACAAATTTAAGAACCAAAATCTACACAATGGTCGTGGGATTATTGATGACAGAATACCATAAGGTTGCTGATTGATGAAATATTTCTAAAAATCTAACTATCGATTTTTAGATAATTTTTACATCATACATTCCAGATTCTGTTTTAAGAATTACATATTGTCATAATTAATAAGTGAATTTGTATAAAAATGTTTAATCTTATATTTTTAGCACAAGACATTTACTCATATTTTTGGGACAAACAAGATTGATTTGCTGTCACACCAGCTTACCCTTCAGAGTGTAAGGGTACAATTGCCTGGAGTAGAAGAGGTGTTTTTAAGGAGCGACAATGCTGGCTGCTACCACTGCGGGTGCCTGTCGCTGAGTTTACATGGATTAGTGAAAGAACAGGTGAGTTGACGATCGATTGCCTGCATGAATTTTTCATACATATAAACTGTTTACAGTTTTTTCCTCATATTATTTTTGTCATATCACACTTACAAACGATTTTGTCCTGCCTTAAATTTGCCTAGACACAGTTGTGTTAAAAATATAATTCCATCATTTTTGAATTCCCCCTGTAAACAGTTAAAGTTCGCTCACTTGCAACAAGGGTGAAAGGGACAAAGCAAAGCCCTGATCAGTCATGTATATATGGAAGGATCTTCAGGTAGTGTAGACTCAAGTTTGATCAAATTATGGCCACTTGCCTTTTAGGTAAGGTGGGGCCACAATTGGATATTAAAGTTTTGCATACTAGTAAACAGGATTTAAGTTGGGAAAAATCTTCTGATGAAGAACAGCAGGGCCATAGTGACTCAGATGAGTGTTGTGGCCCATGGGCTTCTTGTTTGGTTCAGGTAAGCAATGTTGCCTGTGGATTTCTTATTTTGATTGATGGTCCTCAATTTCCATTGCACATAGTGTATTCTAAAATAGCTATTTAAAACATTAAATGCTATTAACTGAATATGTCTATGACAATATTGCTTATTCATAATTGCATGATGAAGTGGTACTCAAAGATTGTTTTATGGATTCATTGATATTCCTGTTTGATGCATTATTTTTTTTCTTTTTTAGGTATCAGCATAGTACGCTATGACTTTAGTGAAGCTCAGGCAGGTAAAGCTATTGTAATGCCAAAATTGCACACATGCGCTCCAAATTAAGAATGTTTGTTTCATCAGGGAAGAATGTAACAACACCATTTGATATGAAGAAGGCAATAATGGATGGAAGTGTCGTAGTAGGATGCCAGTGTGCGGTTGTGGAAGTTGACAAGAAAAAAACAGACTATGATGAGTCATTGCATCAAAGGAGTTACTTCCATCAGTAATCTTGCCTTTAATTTGATGGAGAAGAAATCTTTGCATGGCACAGTTTCAATATGGGCATTGGTATGAAGATAAAGAGAGAAGATGTCTTGAAAACTGAACAGCTTGACACAGGACTCATCATACTATCAGACTTTGAAGAGCCACCAACAAAGTATGGTATGATCTCCTCTCAGAGAAAAGAAAACTCGTCAGATCCACAAAGACCCCATACCAGGATTTTCCACTGTTCCGAATTAGGCTGTAATCAGCAGTTCTCCTCTTATCAGCTTCTGCAAGAACATATGAATCTAGATCGACATTTGCAAGAAAAGACCTCTACATTTAATGAAATTCGACATCTTTGGTCAGAGACATGTCATTCAAATTTGTTCAAGTCTAAACAGAAGCATCAAATAGGCACAGATCGCAACTCCTTGGAAGATTCCAATTTTTCAGGAAAAATACTTCCACAAGTATGGACACTAAAATAAGCAAGAAAATTTGCTCGCTTCTCTACCAAAGTAAAAGAATTTCTCCAAAGAGTGTATCAAGAAGGTGAAGAATCAGGAAGGAAAGCGATTCCGATTGAAGTAGCTCAGCGTATGAGATCTCTGAGAGATAGCAATGGTGAGAATTTTTTCAGTTCTGAGGAATGGCTGCAGCCTTCTCAAATTAACTCTTATTTTGGTAGCCTTTCTCTGAATGGAAAGGCCAGTGGTTTCAAGGAGGAACCAGAGAATGATGAACACTTGAGAGAAGTCTTGCAGTCAATAGAAGAGGAGGAAGAAAGAGAAAACATAAGTAATACACTTTTGTTTGAGAATAGCAGCACGGTGTGATGTGAATAATATAAATGCATTCAGGTAGAGGCGTCTATATATTGATATTGTTAGCATTTTAGCGAATATATATTATGTGTCTGTGCGCGTGCAAAAAAATTCATAAATTTTATGATGTTTAAACTTTTTGTACCAATCGAATTATTGTTGAAGGTTTTTTTTTTCAAGTTTGTCATGGTAGCAATTTGTGATGCTGCATAAGGCCATTGCAAGTTTTTTCTCTGTTTAGCATCCACCCATCTTTCAAAAACCTACCTACCTATTTACAAAAAACGCACAAGCCTAAAATTAAACACAGACTTTAAAGTTGGAAAAATGATGACATTTAAAGGATATGATATATTAATCTATTTTTCTCAGAGAGAGATTTATTCCGTAGGAAAATCAATGTATTAAATGATTATTATATACCTAATATGACAGATTATAGAAAATATACAAAGAAATTGACAGAATTCAAAGGTTTATACCAAAAGAATCAATTTCAGGACTCCTAATTTTGTTTTGTTTTGTTGTTTTTTTTTTCTGATCTGGAGTTTCAAAACCAAAGCACAAGCGGACGCTAAACATATACAAAAAACTTTGGATGGCCTAAAACTTTATAAAACAAATTTTGTAAAGCTTGAATTTCAGAAGAAAAAGGCAAATTTTTGTACAAAGTTTGATTTTAGGGAAACATAAATGTTTTAACATGTAGCTTTGTTTGATTTTGGAAGGAGAAAATGACTCGTTAAAAATCATGTTTGTTATATATGGTTATCAAACATTGCTTTATATATTTTTAAAAGTAAATTATAGTCCGTAGTCATGGTAACCAAAGATTGTTTTTGACATATATAATGATTATTTAAGATGTATTTTATTTATGCTTATTTAAACGTGCTAGGTGACATATACAGCGGTAATTCTTTTTTCTGGCATTGTATGGATATATCTTTGCTATTTTCAACAAAAATGCATTTTAGACATATTCCGTTGCAAATTATCTGTAAAAACTAATTGGTTTAACTTAATTTTGCAATATATAAGACGTGTACTTCCTATTGTATATTCCCAAATTTCTTGAATAAGTGGTATATCTTCTTTAAAATACAACAGAAATGAGATGCTTTATGCTTTTTTTTTTTTGAATTTTTCAGGAGATTTTGTTGCCATGGTAACAAAATATATTAAGAAAACCCATGGGTTTTATTTAATTTTTTAATTGTTCATAATATGCACTGTCTAACATAAATAATCAGAATTAATGAATTTGTGTGATTTTTTCATAAAATTCTATTAAAATGTGCATGATTTTTAAAAAAGAAAATGTAAAAGGCAAATTTTATGAAACGCAGCAAAATGAACTAAAATTTAACACTTTTTAGAAATGATGAACAATTTTATCAATATGGTAATAATTGAATTTTTTTATATTACTTCCTGGGAAAAAAGATTCACTTGTGTTATTTTCATCGAAGAAGCATTGTTCCTTCATTAAATTATAGCTAAATTGACCAGTTTTGCTATTTGTTGCTTGCAAGCCTTTTACTATTACATGGCGTCTGGTTGCATGGCAACAAAGGCTGGCCAGTAAAATCATAGCATCCAATGATGTTCCCTTGGTCCATAAAGCAACATATCAAAATTTCAAAAAAATCTGAGATGGTCATGAATCACCCCTGCCTGGTTCTTACAAATAGCTTAAAGGTGCTTAGACACAGATTTGAAGTTAATATTTACTCAAATTTTCTGTATAATTTCATGACTTACATGTATATGTTGCTATAGCATTTCATACGAAAATTTGATAAAAATCTTATTTTATCTTGAAGTTATTGAAACTTCGAATTTCTGGACGCGTTTGATAGACACATCCTTGCACTTTCACAAATTTTAACTTTTTCCTTAGTACTTTAGAAAAGTAGCAATTTTGTCGTATATTAATGAAAAATATTAAAACTATAATGCAGAAATTCCAGAGTTGAAATGTAGAAAGCAAAATCCTCTCAACAGTATTGTCAGTCCGTGCTCAGTGGTGTGTGCAGAGTTTAACAATTGAACACACCCGGTGAAACGTAAACATTAACAACAACAGAGCTCGTGCCATGTTTACAAAATCAGTTTACGTTTCACGGGTGTATTCAATTTGTTAAACTCTGTACACAACTACACAACACTGAGCAGGGGCTGACAATACTTAAGTGAGTGGGTTTTGCTTTCGCACATTTTTACTCTGAATTTTCTGGATTATAGATGTAATATTATTCATTAATACACATTAAAATTGCTACTTTTCTTAAGTATTAAGGATAGAGTTAAAAATTGTGAAAGTGCAAGGATGTGATAATCAAACGCCCCCCGAAATTCGAAGTTTCAATAATTTCCAGATTAAATAAGTTTTTAATTTTATTTTCTTGTGAAATGCTATAGCAACATATAAGTTGTAATATTATATACAGAAAATTTGAGAAAATATAAACTTCAAATCTGTGTCTAAGCACCTTTAAGACACGCTTTATTCGAACAACACGCTCTTCTGGAGAAGAAAAACAACTATGTTCTCAACAAGTGTAATAACCTTGAAATACATGTCGTGTTTGTAAACATGTATTCCTAAGTACAACGTATACGTGAGCCAAACAATTGCAAACCCAAAGCCAGAATATTTTTAAAGCTTACGAAAATTTGGAAATAGTTTACAGCCTTTTACATGTACATGAAAATACTTCTTTGTTACTATTTATTATTACAATATTTGGATCCAGCAGGCATATTTGTATACAAGTTTTCTTTTTCTTATTCGTTTCGTTTTTTTTCTAAATCTATATTCAAATTTCTTTTTAAAATTGTAATTTCTGATATTTAAAAACCTGTTTTTGGAGGCCCATGTTTGCTCTGCTCCCAATTTGTATTGTTTTAGTGGACCTTGAGCTTATATACTGTTCGTTATCTCCATATTTCATAAACATAATGCAAATTTTAAATCACCTGGTGTAAGGGTACTGTATTAAACAGTTCAGCAAGTACAACATCTCCCTTTTGTCATTTCTTCTCTCTCTCATATTTATTATATTTTGTCAATCGTAAATTAACTTTTCTTATTCCTTGATTAATTTTATCAACAATTGCAACCTTTGTTTGAACAAACAGAAACTTTTTCAATGAATAAGTTCTCATGATAAAAAAAACCTTGTGAGAAGAAATATACATTCAATTAATAAAGGAATTAACAAAGTGTTGTTTTTCTTTATTTTTTTATAAATCTTAAAAGATTTTGATTAAAAATAATGATTTTTTACTTCATTTCAAATACATTATCGATCTTCATTACAAATATCTAATATATTTGATATCATTAAATACAAAGAACAAGTCTCAATAAGGCTTATCTGTGGTCCCCGGTTACTCGTCAAATTTCGAACATTTATTAAAATTTTTAAAAATTAAATTTTATTATTAACTTATGTCTTTATTATTTGAATCATCATCTAAAAATGTCAAACAATAGATATAGGCAGCATACGAAGCTGCGCGTTGAAGGTAGGGTCCTTTGATTTTCATGAATATCAAAAGAAATCAGTGACAGGTACACACTTCAAAGCTTTCATAAACACCGAGCACAGGTTTGTTCAGAGTCGAGTTTGAAATATAATGTGTATATTATATGTGTAAGGGTTGAGTGAAAATATCTTTGTTGAACAACTTTGTGCTCTATGTTTCCTAATTAAAAGTATTGTGATTTTGAATCTCTTCGCTGACTTCATTTACATGCGATTAACCTCTATATGACCTGTTTAGAATTGTATCGTTACGGGTAAATGCCTCCAGTAAACGTGCTAGTTCTCAGTTGAAACGTACTCAGTTTTATGTCGATCAGCATGGACTTGTTTGGTTCATCTTGTTATAGTTTTTATTGCCAAAGTTTTGTATAAAATAGAAAATGTATTTGTAGTTGATTGTGAATCTTGAACATAAAATTCGTCTTTGAAAGAAAAATATCATATCAAGATCTTCTTTTTATAGTATCTAATCTGAATGTCTCCGCCCATATCCATGTAATAGAGAAACCGTAGTCTGATCGGAGGAAAATGCTCCGGAATTTTTTAGTGCGATAGGTGTTAAAAATGGACTTGTATTTTTTGATATGTTTAATTATTCATTATAAATACACAATGTTTTAATTAGAAATACTTCGTTATACACCATGAAAACAAACAAAGTACCGTATGCTAATATTTAACCGGTAAACCAAGGGTGTAAAAAGGGACCACACTACAATACTTAAGTAGAATACTCCTATAAAAGAGGGACAACATCAAAGCAGCATTGAATGGTTAATAAATTGAGGAACTTAGATGTTTTGTTACATTGCTTTGTAGTTATTGAAGATATAATTACTTTCAATATTTAGGCTTTGAAATTAATGAAGTATATATCTTAGTATAACACATAAATATCAAATCAATGTGTTTGACTTACCAAAAGAAAAATACACATTTGTTGCTGTGGTTATAAGACAAACTATCGCCCGTAAAACAAACATTATTGTTTTATGAGAAACGAACATCCATTTAAATTAAATAGCAATATATAACTGGACAATTAGGGAAAGTACAGTATTTTTTGTAAAAACTGAATAAGGAAGTCACTTCTGCTCTGCTTCGTCAAATTTGAACATTTTTTAGAAGGACTGTATCACTTTCAAAGCAGCCTGTACCTGTATTTATTTACGTGCGTTATGAAAGATGATTTATAATGGTTTACTTAAATGTACCTAAGTTACCATAAACATTTTAAAGATTCAGTTTAATATTCATGATGATCAATTCATCATGGAACAAAAAGAATGATGTAACGACAAGAATCCATCCAGTCATATCACCTTTGAAGAAGGGTTTCAAAACTGATTGTGTTGTTTTAAGTTCCAATCGTGTTTTGCTTATATACCCATTCGTATGTTGTTTCTTTTTCTTCGACAAGCCCCGGCAATTGAAGTGAAAGTCGAAGGTCTTTCGGATGAAACCTTAAAAACGAGCCCCCTTGTCTCGGTAGCTGTTAGCATGATAAAGGACCCTCACTACCAATAAAAGGTCTAAATTTGAAGCCCTTCATCAGTCTTTTGTGACGTCTATAGAGAGGAAAATTCTCAAATGGGACTTAAAACAACTCCGTTGTAATAGAATTAATAGAAACTTTCTAATTTAATGATTGTTAAATGAGTTTACATTGGACAATTTTCATTTTTAATCTTAACCCTCTTATATTATCTTTTAACTTTGGTTTGGGTACTTACATGTACATAAGAATTGATACCTTATATCATGCACGGTTTTTCATTACGTGTTTATCAAAGAAAAGATATAAATCTGTAATGTTTGTAATTTAAGACAATTTTTATTTCACTTGGTTACATATAAGTATCAAAGCAAAATTAATATTTTTTTCTCTAGATTACTTTTACATAATGGAGAAAGTAATGTGAATTTCTCGTAAAACTTTCTGTAGTTGATTAGTAAAATACACTCACAAAAATGATGCTGTTAGTTATTTGTTTTTCTTCAACAGGTATTAGTTGGCGTTTAGAAAATAATTAAGGAAAAGCTAAAAGCCCTACTGAAAAAAAAAAACGTTAGTTTCTGACTAATTCATATTTCAATGTAAAACATAACAAATGTTCAGTAACGATACAAAAAAAATAATTAATTGTATTACAATCAATGTAAAATTTAAAAAAAAACAAATATTTGTCTGCTCATAAGTTTCTTGCTGCAGATGAGTAGCACAGTTTAGTAGCTATACACAGGGTTCAGATACATGTCTTTCATTGGTTCCACATATTCTGTAATGAACTGGTCATCAGTGGTAATGTATTCAGCAGGTTCTTGCCCCTCTTCTCTATTACTTCCAGTCAAATATCCACGACTTCTGATTATCGAGTAATTGTGTTCCGCGTGCACCGATGTCTGGTACGAATCGCTATAAAATCAAAGAGATAACATCAGAGTTTGAATAGGAAAAAATCTTTTGTTAGAAAGTTTTACTTGCTACATTTTTGAGATTTATGAGGCCGACATAAGTGACATTTTCTGGGCGTACATAATTTTAACTCTGGGTTGTAGCCAATTAGGTAAATTTTAGTTCGGGATCCATCGTAAACCCTACATGAAGGTTAACACGAAAGATCTACTGGAATTAAAAAAGGTTTTCTTCTGACTGACTTAAGACCCACCAAAGGCTATTAAAACTGATTATCATAGGCTTTCGTCTGTCTCTGCAAAACTACTTTTTGTGTAAATGAGACAGAGTCTAATGACCTGAGGGGTAGGGAGGAGCAACAATAGGGGATCAAGGTCTTATATGGAATTGTATAGGGAAAAATCTTTCAAAATCTTCTTCACAGGAACAGTTCAGTAAATATGCAAGATATGCAGGTAGTAGAGATTTAAGTTTGCTCAAATTTGGGCACCCAGAGGGTATACTACAGGGTTAGATCACTGTATTTAAATATGCAACCATTTCCAAGATATTTAGGTCAAAGATTCCTCAAGGTATGGACCCAAGGGCTAAGTTTGAACTAAAATCGGGATCAAATATTACATAAAGCATGAAAACAGGGGGGGGGATCTTTTGGGAAAAAATTCTTTTTTTCTCCAGAACATTGTTTTGATATTGAAGTTTTCCATCCCCATTTGTATAGATTTACGTTGATAAAGACGATTCTAAGAAGTAGGACGGGTACACAGTATGGGCTATATACTGTCCATGGGAATAAAAAGGGAAAAATCTTTTATAGAAATTATCAATGATAGTAGGGCCAAGGTGACTCAGATGAGCATTGTGATCCATGTGTCTCCTATTATAATCATGACCAAAATTGAGACGCATACAGGGTTCAAAGTTTGACAAAGTTATACTAAACAACTTCATATTAAAACATTACAATTACCGAGATTTATTTTTTCTTTTGAGGAAACACGCTATTGCAAGAGCTACAGCGAAAATTATTCCAGCGATGGCTGCAATTGATGATCCAATGTAGACATACATATTGTATATTTTAAAATAGTTTTCGCTATTGTGTTGTGAGGATGTGTTTCCTATGAAAAGAAATATAAGAAAATAAAATGTTAAAATCATTATTACTTTGAGGTATTTGGCATATTCAAGTGATTTATTTGTTATATTTTTGTAAGTTTTATTTTAGTGTTAAGTGCTATTTTTAACATAATTATTTTACAGTGTATTTATGATATGATGACATTTATTTAAAAACTGCTTTACAATGATATCATCATTTCTATCAGAGCAACATGTATTTGACGATTATATGTAATGCACAAACTGAGATATAGGCCATTTCAGATTTTACTATATGCAAAGTGGCACATTACACGACAAACCATACTCTTTGTTTTGAATCATTACTCCATGTAATGTATCTCAATTATGACACATACAAATTGTATTTAAAAATGTTTCCGAAGAAAAAAAATTTTCGAATGTACAACAGTTACAACTCTTTTCAAACTAGTTTCTTCTGTTGGATTTAGATTGATTAAAATTACTTTCTTTACGACACGAAAAATGAAATATGTAAAATTCTTTCAACTATGTTTTTATCTTTTTTTTATCACTGTATAAGTTAAATGATCAAAAAATTCCTATAAAGACCATATTTCTTCTTCGAAGATATAATTTGTTTTCAATAAGAAAGCAGCTTAGCATTTCAATTTTAACAAAATTTAATTTTCAACATTCTTCATGTTATACTTCAAGTTTATGTTTGAGGAAGATAAAATATAAATGATTCAAAAGAACAAGTCTTTTATAAAATTATTTAATCCACACATTTGCCAAAAAGAACTGAATCCGAAAACACGACATTTTTTAAGAATCCAAATATGGATCATTTTCGTATTTCTCAGACAATGCCTTACTTAAGCATAAATTTCTGGTGTTCTGGCTCCAGGTGCCCATATCTGTACAAAGTAAGTTCTTTGAAGTTGTCGGGGTATATCCATTATTACAAGAAAATGTGCAAGATTCACCTGCTTTTTGTGTGCAAGTTGATGATAACTTGACATGTTTTAAAGCTGACGTGCAGAATATCTCTAAAATCAGAGTCAATTAATGAACATTTTAGTGATTGTAACATCTACGCAGGTGAGTTAAGGCTAGGTATAGGCATTTTTATGTAAATAAACTAATTAAAATGCCTTAGGACTATATCTATTATACAGAGAAAGTTAAAACTTATTGTCTGATACATATTTGGTACCCACGACATGAAATAGTCAGTACATATTATGACGTCATATTATGACGTCATTGTTCTTTACTATACAAGATTATAATGGACTTCAACAAAAACGCTTCGGCGCAAGGGCATACTCTATTTTATTTAAATGAAACAAGGTATATTAAGGAGCAAAATATTCCAAAGATTGCTGGTATTGCTGCACACATATCAACAGCTCAGTTGTATAATTTCTATTTGTAAAGTTTTAAGTTGAATCAGGGTAAAAATGTACAGTCCGTTATAAGTTTCCTCAAATTCTGATCAAATGCCTAGGATTTGTGTAGCAGTTTTATTAATATATAGAATATTCTTCTTAGCATTATACAATTTTTATGTAAATATAAATATGGTAATCCCTTGTGCCGAAGCTGTTTTGTTGATGGGTTTTATTACCTCCAGTAGGTAAGATCAGTGACGTCATAACATGATGTCATAATGCGTACTGCCTATAACATATCGTGGGTACTAAGTATGCATAAGAAAATAAATCAAAACTTTCTCTGAATAATAAATATACCTGTTATGCGTTTTTATTAGCTCATTTGCATAGAAACGCCTATACATAGCCTTAACTCACATGCATAAAACTCTATTTATTCATTAGTAAGTTAAATCAACGAGCTACTTAATCATGAAAGTATGTGAAAACAGTATTATAGAAAAAAAAACAAAGTAAAATCTAGTTTTATATTCTTACTACTTTGGAAATTATTCATAACAGAGCAATAAGTTTTGAAAACACTTTCAAACGAATAAAGGACCAGTTTTGTTCTCTGGGAAAAGTAAAACCCTCTTTAGATTTGTTTTTTTTTTTTTTTTTTTTTTACATGTATGTATTTCAACTCGCAGGTTTTAACAAATCTTCGACTCTTTAGGACAAGAACAACATTCTCTTCCTCAAAAAAGTTATATCACGGCAAGATGAAGATCCACATAAAAGCACCTTTCAATCCTAAAGTATATTACATTACTTAAGTTTCCCTTTCTCTCTCTAAAACACTAACCACACATAAACCCGTAAAATTAAAATTTGGAAATTGGCAAAGAAAACAGTTGACTTGTTGGCATTTAATTTTTCCATTTATTACAAAAAACTGGATGTTGAAAATGGTCAAGAATAAGCTAAAATAAATTAGCTCAACATGCCTTTGAGAACTAATTAAATGCACATTTTGGAAATAAATATTGATAAATTATACCATTTTATTATAGTTTTCACATTCAAAGCTGGTATTTTGATATTGCTACGTTTTATAGTATTAAGTTACTCCCCCTTTTGTAGGAATAACAGCGTTATGCCACTTGTGCTAGTCACTAAGTTTCCATAGAACATTTATGGAATGAGTTTCATTTCCTCTGAAGTGTCTCCCAAATGTCTTGTTCAAGCCGTTGGCATGTTGTCATCAAAATCTTTTTATTCCACAGAAAATACAATTTCGCATAAATTATTTCAGATTGAATATATATTGGGATCATTTCCTGGCAGCGTTAGTGTAGGATACTCCATGCTTTTTTTTTTTTTTTTTTTTTTTTTTTTTTTTTTTGAGATACTAAAAGATTATGTACAATATGTGCTTGATAAATATTTCCCAAAAAACTATTTGTATGAATTATTATAGTATATTATAGTGTTGCTCAAACAACACCAGAGAGTTTCCCAGAAGTAATGCAGATTCCACACTTTCTTTTTCATGGAACAGTCCTGATTCATACTAAAAATATATACATATTTGGGGTCAGATAAAGTAGACCGATTCTTACTGAAAACAGGCGAACTAAGTATAGATTTTAAGATATATCTAAGGCACTCTAGCAAGAACGGTGCTCATTTAAAAAAAAGGCTCTGTGAAAACCTGTTTCATTACATGCATAATTGCATTGAAGTTGTTATTCGTGCAACAAGAGGAGAAAATATGTACAACAAAAATTGTCAATTACGAAAACATGTATAAGAACTTTAATAAAATTCCAAAATTCATCATATCTGTAATTGTTTGGTAGGTATACATTTACGCCAAAAATGTGCATTTAGTAAGTTCACAAAAATATTCAGTTAAAAGTTTTTGAGCTGTATATTTCAGGTCTGTATGAAGCAATATCAGTTTGGGCACAGCCTACATAATTTCTTGAAAACAAACAAATGGGTCATGGATGTTTTAATTGAGGGAAGACAAGCGTAGATTGTTAAGTTTACAAGTGTTTAGCATGTACTCAAAAAACAAAAGAAATATAGGGGAGGTGTACCCTTCCCCATGCCTAGATTACTTCGAGTCTGTATTATATTTTCATGTAAAATGTTAAAACATTACCTGTGCACAAGGAAACTGGGGATGGATCCCATTGTCCAGAGTGATCACACATAAGGGATACATTAGCTGTAAGTCTATATCCAGAATTACAGTGAATTTTGCAGGTATGTCCAGGATATGGAAGACAGTCATGTAAAATCACATTGGGTAGAGAAGTAGCGCAGCGAGAAACTGCCCAAATTAAAGTCAAGATATAACTTTTAAAAAAAATTAAAAATTTCGGAATAAAGATAATTTTGATTTACTTTGTCCACGATCTATTAAAAGGTAATCCAATTAATACAAGCATGAAAACGGAAATTACTATGGTAAAAATGTCCATGTCTTAGAAATCTGAAACAAGAGGCCCATGGGCCACATCGCTCACCTGAGTAACTTTGGCCATGCTGTTCTTTACCAGATTTCCCCACTTGTAATACCTATTGCATCCCACCCTATCCCCGTGGGTCATGAGTTGAACAATTTAGAATCTACACTACCCCAGGATGGTTCCACATAAATTTAAGCTTTTCTGATCAAGTGGTTCCTGAGAAGTGGTTCTTCCAGGATGCTTCCACATAAGTTTCAAATTTTCTGGTCCAGTGGTTCTTGAGAAGAAGATTTTTAAAGACTTTTCCTATATATTTCAATGTAAAACGTGGATTCCCTATTGTGGCCCCACCCTACCCCCGGGGGTCATGATTTTAACAATTTAGAATCTACGCTACCCCAGGATGCCTCCACATAAGTTTCAGCTTTTCTGGCCATATGGTTCTTGAGAAGAAGATTTTTTAATGACCCCATCCTATTTTGGTCTTTTCTTGATTATCTCCCTTGTAAGGGGACTTGGCCCTTTATTTTAACAATTTAAACTCCCCTTTACCCAAGGATACTTTGTACCAAGTTTGTTTAAATTGGCCCAGTGGTTCTTGAGAAGAAGTTGAAAATGTGAAAAGTTTACAGACGGACGGACGGATGACGGACAACAGGTGATCAGAAAAGCTCACTTGAGCTTTCAGCTCAGGTGAGCTAAAAATTAAATATATTTTTGTAAATATAATCCTGACTTAATGCAATTACATGTAATTACATGTATATCTTTTCCACAAAATTTTGCATAGCTGAGGGTACTTCACCTCTACCCCTGTTGTCTCAAGTTTCGGACTGAAATTTGTTTCCAACTTAATAGACTTTTAATGCGGTAAGTAATTCTAAAATTGCTTATTAATTTGTCATATGGGATTAAATTCTCTGTATTTATATATTTTTGTATCACCATGAAAAGCTGACTTGTACCTCCTTGACACGTTGTATGATCTGATTTGAGATCAACATCGTCCTCACATCCACACGTTCTTCCATTCGGTGTTGGAAAGCAGAACGTACTACAATTACCGTTATTTGTAGAACAACTGAAACTCACTAAAAGGAAAGATTAACTTTATAATACATGTCTGGTTTTGAACCGGTTTCATGAGATGAAAAAGAAATATCTTTCGAAATTTTTTGTATTTGTTAACAAAGCATTAATGGACTTTTGCGAGAAGCACTGACTTTAACAGTCGACGACTTACTTTGACATTTAAACTACCTTATGTACTTAGGTACGGAATTGATAAATGACAAGAAAACCTTAATAGTGGTTATAGATATTTTGTTTGGAGCACTTACATGATTAACTGGTATGCAATCAACACAAGAGATGATTGGAGGCAGAATTACATAGCTTAAATTATTTATTCGTAAGGATTAGTATCTCCTTTCAATCTCATTTTCTGAAGGAATCAAATAAGGAAGAAAAAACATTCCGGAAGGAAAACTAAGCAAGAGTTGGTCAATGTGGGAAGGGAGGGGGTTGAGGGTAGGGTGGTTGCCGTTCCCTTCCTAGACAACGTAATATGTGCTTTGAAATGGTCCATTTCTTTCGTTTAATTAACTATTAAGCTTAATTTTTATATCGCAAAAGAGCTTCCATAAAATGTCCTGGTGAAAAAGTAGGCCGTCGATTGTAAAAGTCAGTGCTTCTCGCAAAAAGTCCAATGCTTACTATCAACAGAATCTTCTGTATACACATCCAGACTATCCAGTCTACCTAGCTCTGGATGACTTGACATGAATGTCACTTTTGAACCCGTTGCCTTGTTTATCTTTGTTACCCCTCTGCATTTAAAAAAAATGTCATATTTCGTTTGATTTGTTAATAAGCAAATAAAACAAGAGTCGAACTTACCTTGAATATTGTTCGTCAGAATATCATTAACATTGTTGTTAATTGTTAATTTAATTGTTTAAGAATAGAAATATACTTCATATTTGTAATTGAATATTATAAGATTAACAGATTATAGAAGTTTTTTCACTAGTTAATGTAAGCTAGGTCAAATTGCGCGTGTTAAAGGGAAACCCAAAGAAGCAAAAAGCAACGCAAAACAAAAACAAACAAATAAAAAAAATCGGAAAACTTTATAAAAAGATTAAAAGTTATATTCACTCTGATTTATTTTACAGTTACAGACTACGGTCTCAAAGGAAGTAGAACAACTAAATGACAACTTTTTCCTGAAAGAGAAAAAGAGAAGTAAAGTTTAAACCAACTGTCTATTCGACGCTGTGTAATAGAGATATTGTCCATGAACAACAATTCCAATGGGAAATGCGTCTTTATCTGTTGTCAAAACATGTCTGTTTCCTCCATTTAAGTCAGAGTACTCAATACGATCTTTAGGTCCATCAGTCCAATAAAGTCTATTGGCTTTAAGGTAATAGAAGAATAAATCGTTATGAATCTTATTTTTAAATAAGAGATACATCCAGAGATGGAATGTAAGGAAACATAATGTAGCGGTATTTATTCATACATGTAAAATCGATTGCAAGACCAGTTGGAGCTCCAATTTCTGTTGTTGCTATGAAGGTTTGTGATGTTCCATCCATGTACGATCTACCTATTTCTCTGGTACTTCCGGTTTCTGTCCAGTATAAAAATCTAAATCGTAAAACAGATCATTTTACAAAAAGCATATTAATAATTTTTTTATCATATTTTATATCAGATTACATACACACTTCAGATAAATTCAATTACATTTATTTGATTTTTAAAGATATTATATATTTATATAATAATAAGCTGAATCATTTCATACATTTACCTGTACATTAACCTACCCTTTTGATGGATATAAAACGATATCTTTTGGTCTGTGCAAGTTGGACAACAAAGTTTTATGAAGAAAACTCTTTCTATGTACAACTCCAATATAACTTTGACTTGATATAGAGGCTACTGCAGAAAAATATATGTTTCCCGTTGAATAGTCAATGGTCAAACGCTCAGCATGGGCGTATCCTGTGAAATGCAATGGCGACAATAAAGAAAATACGATAAACATTGCTGAGAAGTAAAGGTATCAATTTCTAATTTTAGTTTAAATATCAGGTTCAAAATACATGTACCTGTTACGTAGACCAACGTTGTATTCTTTCCATGAAGCGTAGTTGACATTATAGTTTTCGATGAGCCATCGGAGTAGATGAGTTCCTTTGTTGACCTATCGAATGCTATTCCTGAAGAACTCTGTACACTGATCGGTAATTTAACTAAACTTCCCGTGTTAATGTCAATCTGAAGGATCCTTCCATGGGAGTTATCAACCACAATCAAGAAATTCTTCGTATAAACACCTTACAAAATTAAAAAAAAAATTATAAGCAAATAAATTATGGATAAATTACCATGCAGAAAATTATCCCACTTACTGGCATCACAAGTTTTCATATCTGTCTGGAGTTGCAGGCCGAAATCACATTCACATTTTCGTCCACTTTGTATCGGCACACAAATATCTTCACAACCACCATTCAGATCGTTGCAAACACCTGTATTGACAGTAAGTTTCATAAGATTTAAATTTTCTGTGAAGAATGCAAAGAAATCTATTGCTTTAAAATATGTTATATAAAAATTCTTTATCATTTATGCAAATGTTGAAGAAACAAGCGTTTATTTGCTTAAAATCTATGGTCAAGTCTATTTAAGTCCTCATTTCTTAAGTTTTATGGTTGAATCAAACGACCTTGTCAGAAAATACGATATTTCATTAAGTAAAGTGCTCGTAATTTAAACACTGAATTGTCTATGGATTTTTCCGTTTGCCCGACCATGACAAAGAGCACACGGCGGGTATGACGGGTCGACAGGGGATGCTTACTCCTCAATGGTACCTGATACCACCTCTGATGTGTTTTAGATGCTTGTATTTGCTCTGCTCCCGGTTTGTATTTTTTCAGTGAATTTTTTTAATGTTCGTTATCTCCATTCATCATTATATAAAAACAAGAAATAAAATCGAAAAGGCTTTCAGTGACTTTTCAGTGGCCATTCAGTCACTGAATGGTAGGTACTTTTCAGTGACCTTTCAGTTACTTTCAGTCACCATTCAGAGCATATATTTCATTTATCTTTCAATGAACTTTCCGTTCCCTTTCCGTCATCTTTCAGTTGCCTTTCAGTCGTAATTCAACTTTTTCACCGGCTTTTCATTAGTTTATCAGTAATTATTCTTTAACAATTTCATAAAATTACTTTTATTTCATCTTAAATGAATGTGTTTCTGTTATACTTTTTGTGAAAAGAATATTCTGCCACGTTGAACTAGCAATAATTAGATGTTCAACTGTCTTTAAATTGATTACTAAAATGTTAATTATTGTGATTATAGACTATAAAAATTATGTCTTAATATAATTTTACTAATATTAAAAATTACAATTCAACTGTGCACTCATAAAATTCAAAATCATTTTCGAATTTCTAATCTGTTGCATGAAAATCGATTTAGAAAGACAGAAGTATTTAAATGACAACAGATAATGATCCAATATTAGTATCAGAATTTGATTGACTGACATAGAATTATCCTTTTTTTCTCTGTAAAATCTCTAAATCAGTGATAAATATTTCCACAAGCTAATTCAATTTAATAAGTTGTTAAATTAACAATCAGTCAACTTGAAAAAAGAGGATATCGGTCAAAATATGATTTTAATCTGTGAATATAAACAGAAATAAACGTTTTCTTCTTTTTTTTCCGAGGTAATTTACTTTTTTATTATTCTTGTGTCCATCTAACGCTGTATAATGCGGTTAGTTTTCATGGAAATATCTCGTAGTGAAATAAGAGACAGAAAAAACCATTTATGCCTCTTGTTGAAGAAACTAAATATTATAAATTTTGTGTCTTATCTGTTAAAATAACATGATATTTAAGCTTTTCAATATATCGTTTTAAAATTATTTAACATAATTTTCTAGAGAGAAAATTTAAAACTTTCTCCGAGTTGAAGATTTAACTTTTCATTTCTTTGAGAAACAGATGCCCGTCGCCGATAATTGTCATCATCCCGATAGGATATTTGTAATTCATTAGTCTGTCCCAAAATCCGCGCAATTAACATAGAATATACAAAATGTATACAAGATATATACACATCGCCAAGCTCCTCGATAAAACAAGTGAACTACGTGTCCAAATTCGATTTCTACAGATTCATCGATTTTAATACCAGTAGTTTTCAACAAGACGCAGTTGTGGAATGGATAAGGTGGCAGACTACCTTGCGGAAGGGCCCCCGGTTCGACCCCGAGTTTCTACAAGAATTTCTTTCTTAGATTGACTTTTTTAAATTTATTTTTTTATTCGAAAAGAGATTAAATTAATACTTTTATAATAGGAAAACGTGAAATTAAAACTCTTAGTTAGAAAATGAGCCGATTATTTAATAAAAAGATAGAACAGAAAGATACCTAAAAGACCACTGAAATGTATCTGCCATTCAGTCGACTGAATGATAACTGAAAGATCACGGAAAAGTCACGGGAAAGGATCTATTATGTGACTTTTCAGTGATCATTCAGTGGGCATTCAGTTACAATTCCTTCGACTGAATGGTGTAATTTCATCCTGTGCTTTTTTCAGTATTTTTTATCACTTTTAATGCATCGATCATCAGGCTTGCAGGTTTTAGATATATAATAGGTAATTCATAAAACTTGGTTCTTTCTTTGAGCTTTTTATAAAATTGAGGAAATGAAAGTGAAAAGTAATCAACAGGTGTGTTTGAGAAATTCTTATCGCATTTGAAGTGATTTTAAGGAAAAACCTTTCAATTGTCGGAAAAGTCTTTGCCAAAGGATTTTCAAACTTTCCAAAATCATTAATTAGCACTCGCTTATTAATCAAATTAAAAGGTATGTTTCCTTGTTAATGAATGTATTGCAGCCTGTGCAATTTGCTGACTTTTAGTGGTACATGATCACAAGGACTAGACAGAAAATTACAAAAATTATTTTCAAATTGTATCGTTTACTGATTTTATTTACTTAAAATATTCATAGAATAAATTCTTCTTTAAAAAAAAAATGACAGAAAACCCAAATAACATGATATATAAGCAAATGCGCTTAATAATTATCAATGATTTTGAATCAATCTAAATGCAATTTTTTTTTATTATTTTCCATATGTCTTTGTCTACGAAAGCCCAGAAGGCTCATTCGAGATTCGAGTTTCGAAATACGAGATTCGAAATTCGAGTTTCGAGATTCAAGATCCAAACTAACCAATCAAAAGGCGGATTCAATATTTGATTACTTCCCTTTATTAAGTTTTATAATCAAGAAATCACTGAATATATTGATAACAAATTGGTCATTTGCTTAGATAATAATGCAAGAAAAAATGTTATATGTATCAAAACAATATAAAAATGAATTTTGGGTTACGTTTTGAAAAATGTGTATAAAATCTTATTTTCCTCATTAAACAAAACAAAAGATACATCTATAGAATATTATATGGTCTTATAGTTGAATTGCGAAATTAGTATGTCGATAAATTATTTAACTAGCACATGGATGAGGGAGAAAATTATTATTGATATGAAATACTAAGGATCGTCTTTACACTGCACAGTAATTTAATTAAGGATACATTTCATTACTTTTAAGGGTGCATTTGTGCAGTTAGACTGATCTACTATTTGATATGGAATAAAATAAATTCCAGTCTGTATTGTACATATAATTTTTGATTAATTCAATTATTCAAAAGCTTAGACCAAGATAAGTAATTGAAAACTTAATTTTTTATGTATTTCTCCTATTGGGAAACAGTGGTGTATATTCCCTTCTGCTAATGTGTAGGCTAATGTGAAGTCACAGATTTCACCTAAAGCGCATCTTTGCCGAGTTGCGGATAGGCAAGGAGGGAGTCACCTCCTGTTAATAGGGCGGCGGGGGGGAGGGGGGAGGACCACTTTCTGCGATCTTGGAGACATCTATCATTGTCATTTTTCAAGTGAATATAATTATAAATCATTTAATTAAACATATTTTTATGATATAGAAATTAAAATCTTCATGACCACTCTTAATAAAATTGAGAAATTTTAAAATCCTTACACAGTACCTGGAATTTATGGAAACTTCTTTACTGAATAATCTAAATATATGTTTGACTTCCTACTAACCCAAACATATTTCCTAATTTCTATTTCCTGTCCTAATCGTAGACCCCTGTTGATATCATTTTTAATAGTCTGATATCGACTTCAAAGTAACATTTCAAATTTAGATTTAACTAGCTATAAAAATCAAAAGTTGTGTATACTGTAAAAATTGGATAGGCGTAAAAGTGTGGATTGCTAAAAATACTTTTATTGCATTTGATAAAAAATATTCTAGTAACTGGTAAATAAATAAGTTTTATGATCAACTTTACCCCATTTTTCAACCAAATACATGTATAAATAAATATTTTTTTTTTTACATCACGAAAATGATGTATAGGCTTCAGCCTTTTCGCCTATATGGAATATACGCCACTGGGAAAGCGAACGCGATTTTTTCTTTATCACTACTACGATGTCTTTAAGATTTCCTGTGTACACTAAATGGCATACATGAACTATAAGTAATTTTAATACGAACTGCTTTAGGCCATACGATTTTTTCGACGTCCTAAAGGTGTATAGAGGGTCCATTGTTTTGTTAAAATAATTATAATTTTTTATCATTATCAAATACTTTTATACCTTTTTTTCTCTATGGCCATTACATCATGTATTGAAACTTGTGTATTGATTGGTTATGTATCTTGGGAGACCCGAGCGGTTTCCTTATAAATAATTATCGAATATATATTAATTATTTTACCAATGCAATGCAAGATTAACACTGAATGTTGATAACCGAACATTTGTCTACCGTTGTAATAAAATAAATAACATAGCCATAGGACACAAGATTCAATTATTATATGACTGTTTTAAGGTTACTTTAAGATTTACTAAGCAAAAAAGGTTTCAAAAATCCATAATTCAGGACATTTTTTATACATCAACCACCAAAGACACGTATAAATAATGAACAAATATTCGGAATTTAAGGGATAGAATGTAAAAACATCATTTCGTAATAGATATTACTATACATAAATACGATTTGAAACAGATCTTTTATTCATGCGACATTTTATCAAAATTTTGTATTTTTTGTTAGAAACTAAAGATTTCTTAGTTTGGAGGTCCGTGTTTGCTCTGCTCCTATTTTGTATTGTTTATTGGACTTTTGAGCCTGAATACTGTTCGTTATCTTCATATATTTCATTAGCAAGTTTGTATTCTTTCAAATATAGTTGAATCCCGTTCAAATTATCACAGTTTTATTAGCTCGGATCAGAGAGCAGCAGATGCCTTCAGACCAAGCAAAAACTTAATCTTGACATAATACGACGTAGGTTCTACGTTAAGCATTTGAAAAAACATGTTGATGTTTAGCAGTATGCAAAAATAGAATATTATGTAGCCAAGACACCATGTGTACTCACATATAAGCACAAGAAATCTCCCATTTTAAAATATTCTGTATTCTGAAAGTAGTATTACACTAATTTTATAATAGAACCTTATTCAATGGTTTAAATTGTACGTATAACCATATATACATTTCTTCATCATATTTTATACAACAGCTTAAGGAAATTCTAAATACTGCTCAGTGAAGAGTTCTTATTTGATGGTAACTACCATAGTACTTTGTGAAGTTTGTGTGATTTGTCCTTTCATGAAAATGGGATAAACGGAGGTCTATAGTAAAGAGCATAATTGAAATATTCTAAACATTACTCTAGACAAAGATAATATAATTGATAGTATTATTTGCATGTACATAATATACCCAATGTAACTGAACAACCGTGATTTCTGTTCACTATTATGTCATTGTATTTGAACAATTTTCCCTTGAGAAATATGGCAGGTAATTTTTTTTTTTTTTTTTTTTTTTGAAAATGTGCTAGAAAAACTCAATATGTACAAATTTATGCAAGACAATTTTCTCAAAGTATTTAGTGCTTCCTCAAACAACATACTCAGTAGTTGTTAGCATTCATAATGTCAAATTTATGTAGAGACAAATATAATCTAACCACTTTTATCCCGCTGTAAAGAAGAATCATATATGACAACTTCTTTAGGACTTTGTATTAAATCAAAAACAATCTCTGAGGAATTTGCTGACTTCCTTGCAAAATATATCCTGTTCTTGTCCATCCAACCAAAGAAATCCTACAAGAAAATTTATTTGTCATTGTTCACGTCAAAATATCAATTGCCGATAAATGACTTACAGAAATACAGACCCTAAAACGTGCTACTACACCTCAGAAACGAAACGAATCGTTCCCTGCAAGAAGCTTACCGTACGGTGCACAAAACTAACCGTTCACAAATCTTTTTTTTAAATGCTTCGTCTGTGCATGCATTTATATCCAAGTTTTTCTTTTTTAAGAAACACTGAACATTTCTTGCCTTGGTCTCGTTATCTAGACTGACGTCTTTCTATACTTTCGTTATTTACTCTATAAAATATTTGAATTTTTCGATCGAGTATTGTCATCACACATGCACAGGTAAAAACTTGAGCTGTGCATGTTGAACGGCACCGTACTTCCATTTATATAAAATAAAGAGATTATAATAAAGAAATAAACGACTTTATTAGGAAGCCAGTCATAAACTAAAGCGTACAGACTCCGCCCACTTGCTTTACATACCGTTCACAAAACGAACCGTATCGTGCACAAAGCGAACCGTACCGTTCACAAAGCGTACCGTACCGTTCAATTGGTGTAGTAGCACGTTTTAGGGTCTGTACAAAGACTTGTTCATTCATGCATAAGACTGTTTCTCTGTTTTATCAGTATTTAATAACTTTCTTTGATTCCACAAAAATTCTCTCCTGTTTCTCTAACGTGCTAGGGAGCCGAGGTGAGCATTTGTTTCATTGTAGTGAAAGTTATAATACACTCAAACTTTGAGGAGAAAGTTTCAATAACATGTGCTCTATTGGTAATGGTTTTCTTCTTACTTTGTGATAAAAATTCATAGCGAATTTAACAATTTGAAGAAAAAAAAAGACCAGACTTGCATAAGATGTTGCACGGAGGAATGATTCTCAGATCATGTTTCTGATTTGCCTCTTGGTAAAACATTACAAATGCATATGAAGGTAAGGAATGCAGTTTAAGATTTTCGTAAAGCTCTATTTCTAATAATCATTCAGGTGATGACAAACATAACTTCATTCAAAATTGAATCTTTCATAGGCTTACTGGTGTAAAACAGTTTTTTAAATGACTCTATCTCTGATTCAAACAGCGGAGTGTATGCATTATAATTAACATTATATAAAATAGCATCGACTTTAATAATTATAGACTATTGATTGTACAATAACACAATAGTAAAAATAAACAAATACTTGGTTTATCTTTGATTTTTATTAAAAATCTAGTATAAAACTTATAACAAGACTTAATTACCTTGTATACAAATATTTGCGTTGCACCTAACGTAACAGTATGATTTTTAATGTTGGATCCATTGGTCAAACAGCTTTTAATAATCGATCTATCAAGCCAATATATTCTAAAATAAAAACGAATTAGGTTAAAAACATTTTGAGAAGAACCAACTAAATCTATGACATATTTAGTTTTCTAAATGGAAATATCATAGTAAAAAAATAAGCTGTCAACCGAATCAAAGCTAAAAAAAAATCGTGAGAATATTTATACATCATATCAAAACAACTTTCTTGTGTGCTTTGCACATTTAAATGATTCATTTATAAATTAGAATTGTTATTTGAAATGCGACTTAAAGTTTTCATTTGTGTATGTTTTTCCTAGACTTATTAAAATTTACCTGTTGCTTGTGATATCATAATAGAGAGACGTTGGACTGTCTAAGTTTGGAGAAGACACGATAGCTTCTGGCAAAGTTCTGCGCAAGTTTCCCCGCATTATTGATTTACGTAATTGTCCCGACAGCCAAAAAAGGTAACTACAATATATTACATTGTAAAATGGAAGAAAAGAAATTCATAATCTTTTTTTTAAAGTAATTTAAAAATCAATACAATTACGGAAAAGACATGAAATAAAACTTGATTTAAAATAATTTGGACATTATTAATATTTATGATTTTTTTTATTACGTGTATAAGGCACTCTTTTCATAAAGTATTCAAGTATATATGTAGGATTCGAAAGTGCGATGGGACTTCAAAGCCGATGGTCACAAGAAACCCCTATGGTCTGCATAAAACTCTGATAGTTTGACTCGCCAAAGTCCGATGGTGCAAAAAAACAATTAACGTTTATGACTCATATAGTACTTTTGCAGTAAATTGTGAAGTCGCACCATTCCAAGGTCCGAAAGTTTTGAATAAAAACAAAAGAATATTAAAATATTTGATCGCCAAAGTGAAAAAGTTCACTAGAATAGGTAAAAATATAATTGTATCACGAGCCCTAATTTTTCAAGTGGGTACGAGGCTGACTTAATCCCTGTGATGGGTGCAAGATTAATTCTTGTCAGTCGAAAAGTGTGCAAGGACGTACCCTTAATCTCTCTGGTGGGTGCGAGACAAACCCTATTCAATCCAACGGTGTACGAGGTCTTACCCGGCTGAAATTATCTCTCGAATGGGTACGAAGCTCTCCCACAATTAAATCAATATTGTGCAAGAACTAACCCTTATCAGTCTAGTGGGGTGCGAATACTAAACTTAATATTTAATGTGAGTGCAAATAACCAAATTCAATCAAATTGTACTCGAAGAATATTCCTATATGGTTAGCTTTTGAATGCCATACAAACGAAGTCAAGGATCGACGTCGGAATATTGTGACGTCATAGACGTTCTTTATTTCTCTGCAAAATCGGACTTTGGCGTGTTAGACCATCGCATTTTCGCGCAACGTGTGTCATAGGAAACGAGCCATAGTACTTTGGCGAGACAATCGGACTTTGGCATCACCACTGGATTTAAATGTTATATATATATATATATATATATATATATATATATATATATATATATATATATATATATATATATATATATATATATCAAACCCATTATATGCGTCCACTGTTAATGAAGCTGGTTGTTGAAGTCCACTATAGATTACTGTAGTCGAACCAGAATTAATAGAGTAAGTTTGTATGCTCGACCCTGTTGGATCAATCCATATCAGTAGATTCGCAACCCAGTCAAAATTCATATCTATTTAAATGGAAAGGGAAGGCAATGAATGACAATTGAAGGAGGTTTAATTTAAACATGGGAACTAGAATTATATTTTTTAACAAAAGTTATGAAGAATATGTGCGTGTGAGGGGGTGGAGGGAGAGAGAGTTTGAGAGAGAGAAAATTAATTTTTACCTGTAGCACTTCCAATGTGAGCTACAGTTCTAAAATTTCTTGTTATGATGTCTGTTTTTTTTAATCTCTTACTACGGCTGTCCACAAAGTAAATAAGCTGAGAGTTAGTGTCAACAGCAAACGTTGTGATATTAGCTGATGAGATTCGAATGCCAGTAACCGTGGATTGTATTCCATTGACGATATTCACTTCATACATGGAAAATATTGTGGCGTTGCTAACAATAAATCCTTTCTCATAGAGCGACGAGTGTTCTGTCAAAGCAGCAAAATGAAAGTGTTAACAAAAGGAACTTCTTAAGTACTTGGGACTTGGTTTTTTTTCTTATCATTTCAACTTCTGAATCCGATCTTGATAAACTACAATTTTATGATGATTTTCTTTGATAAATGTGCTAAATGTTGAACTTCATACAGTTCTATATTTTATTATTTTAACCAATATAAACTTGCTTAGAAATATGATTACTCTCCTTTGTTACTAGTATTTAAGAACTTAGATATTGATATACACAGACGTGACCTCTGCATGTGGAACCGTCTGAGGATAACCTATAACCCTCAGCACAAAGACATTTGCTTCCTGAAGGACTGTTTACACATATATGTTGACAACGTCTTGAAGCACAAGAGTCTAAAAATAATATACATACACATTATTCAAATAGTTATAACAAATTAATTCAAAACCAATGTCTAAATATTTTATGAACATTCGAAATCTAAAAATTTCACTAAGGCACATCAATCACATGCTTTTAAAAAATACGCTTCATAATTTTTGGCAACAAATTTTAAATGATATAGAAAGACAATATTTGCACACTATAAATAGTCACAGTGAAAGGAATTTAAGATTCTTTTCTAGTGTACAATTTGAGCAACAACAAAATTGGTCAAACCTATTTTATTTACAAAATAAAACATTATTGCTTCATATATACCGGCATGTGATTGAAATATTTTTGCATCGTAAACATGAACAACAAACGGTTCTGCTGATGTGTTTACACCGTACATTAAAGACCCAGCTGTAGCATCATATCCAGCAATCAACCTAGCGCTCGAGCTAACAACATGTAGTATATTCTAAACGTAGAAAAACAAATATATCATTATATCATACACTTAAAACACTTCAACAATAAAAAAAAAAAAAGTAAGTATTGAGCAATGTTACAATCAACAGAATCCGGATTCCTTAAAAAAATCTTGAGTTAAACAGGTCAAAGATTTCATTCAAAATTAAATGCAGCAGGCAGAAATTTATTGCATATCTATGATTGCATGCTTTATCTTTGTTTTTTTTTTCTAAATACACGTACGTATGATTTTCTTTTTGTAGCTTAAAAAATACAAAACTGAATTAATCCCCTTTTTCAGTATGTGAATAAAAATGGTCAATGCGGCAATGTCTGGCCTGAGAAAATAAAGATTTTATTTTGACTAATAAAATGAAGTATCATTTATCATTTACTACATTTAGTTTTATGTTGAAATATCTTAAACCATACAATTACCCGATGAAAAACGACACTATTCAACAAGACTTGACTCTGTCGTCTTACAACTCTTCGACTTGATCCGTCATAATTGCTGACCACAAGAGTGTGTCTGTTAAAGTCCGCCCAAAAGAGTAAATTATTGACAGTGTCAACAGTAAGGGATAGGACTCGTAGCAGACCGATGTGCACTATCACTGTCCTATCACTTCCATCCATGGAGGCCTTTTCAATGCGTGGATTCACACCATTGTCAGAGAAGAACATCAGACTGTTTCAGTAGTATATGTTTGATTAAGGAAATAAAACTTAATCTAGTTAGCTTTCTAATTTTACTCATATTGACAGTATACAGAAGTTTAAGTTGTCAAAGCACAATGTTTGGTAGGATTATAACTTTACTTTTATATGCAACTCTGTTGAAAGTGTAATAACATTACGATTCACTTCATGACTATGCAAAAAATAAATAATAATAACTAGAAACTCGTTGCGAGCAACGAGAGGTCTTCCGTCCGAATAACCATCTTAATATTATAAAAATATATTTAAAAAAACAGAAAAGTTAAAAAATACGACTTTTATATTCACTTCCGGTAGCAACCGGAAGTAATAACGACGCACGAAAAAGAGATTCTGCACATCTAAAATCCATCATCTACCATCTCTAACAAGTATCCAGTTCAGATCTTTAGCCATTTTTGAAAAAAAGGGCGATAAAATTTCATTTTAAAATCAGAAAACTGTCCATAACTTGGAACCGGAAGCGAATTGTTAAAAAATTCTTCCAAATGTAACAATGGCATGTAATAGCGCATTATCCCTGAAAGTTTGACGAAAAACCACTGAATAGTTCTCGAGGCACCGCGTGCACAATGTTTGTTTAAAAAATATTAATAATAATTATGATATTTATTATCAATTTTCAAACAAATTATATATTATGCATTCTGAAAAGAGTCTCTATTAACCTTAATAATATCATCAAAACATATTGAAAAACAAAAATGTTGAAAAATTCGACTTTTTTAATTCGCTTCCGGTAGCCACCGAAAGTACTGACGACGCACGAAAAGGCGATTCCGCAAATCTAGAAGTCACGTTCTATGCTCTCTAGTAAGTCTCCAGTTCAAATCTTTAGCCGTTCTTTAGATCTGCCGCGGACAACATTCCATTTAAAAATCAGGAAATTGCCCGTAATTTGGAACCAGAATGGAATTTTCCAAATTTTCCTTGCGATGAACAAAGTTCATATAATCTCTAATTATTCCTGAAAGTTTCACGGAAAACCACTGAATAGTTTTCGAGAAAACGCCTGCACAAAATTTGGAAAAAAAAAAGAAGAATAAGAAGAAACAGTAGAATCACTATAAGGTCTTCCCTGAAAACGGAAGATCTTAATAATCAATAAATTCTGCCTTCCAAGTCCAGATTCTTGCATTTCTTCACAGGGACTAAATCTGTCATGTAATCAATAATAATAAGTAAGCCTTTCAATTTTATCCGATGAATGAGCAAAAATCGGGCATGTTAAATGTTGTGCTATTCCAGGAGACATGATCATATAATTAGGCCCTGTGGCAACGCACTTTGAAAAAATTACGTATTTTGAAATTTTTTTTCAAAGTGAGTTAAAATTGGGGCAAAATTAATGCACTTTGAGAAAAAAATTTCAAAGTGCATTAAATTTGGAACAAAAGCAACGCACTTTGAAATTTTTTTTCAAAGTGCGTGAAGAGTGTAGATCAACATTTTTTACCATGGAGACACTTAACGCCCTTTGAAAAAAATACGTATAAAACAAAATTCTGGAGATAGATTTTAGTAGTAATAAACAGCATTATTTTGTTACATTTCTTTCGAAAGGCTGATGAGTTGAGTTACAGTGGCATTTACATTTACATGTAAAAAAAAAAAAATAAATTCAACTGGGGGGTGGGGGGGGTGCGCCGTCGCTGGATCCACTTTTGATCTACCCTCATCGAGAACGAAAGAACACAGGTAGAAGGTTTCTCAGCCCAACTCTTTATCTATATGTATTTACATAACTGGTATGACATTGATATACTTTCTCTCACTAAATTTTAGTTAACGCAAAATAGATGAAAAAATTGAGATAAGCTTTCCTGAAGAAAAAAGTAACAAACCCTATTATATTAAAGAAGAGGCTCATTTTCAATAGAAAAATCACATTGAAAAATATGATGCTTTAAGTCACTTATCGACCCCTAGATCTACTGAACAGAATGGATAAAATAAAACAAAACTAAACAAAATTGAGCTTTTAAACAATCATTCCTCCATTATTTCCAAAAGACCCATATTAACTTTTATGACATTTATGAGAAGCTTTGAACCTTTAAGAACAAGACAACACCTAAAAATCTTTAAAACTTCTATATCTCAGATCCTAATGTGATGTCATTACCGAAAAATTATCCAAACAGATTCAGATAATTATTTATCATACCTAAAATTTGCGAGAATATTTACCAAGCCGTGCACATTTATTTTTTCAAAGTGCGTAAATATGGTCGATATTAACGCACTTTGAAAAGAAATATATTTTTTCAAAGTGCGTTTGTCGCCCGCGTGGCGCAGTGGTCAGAGCGTCTGCTCTAGAGTCGCGAAGTAAGGAGTTGATCCTTACGTAGCGGGTTCGAATCCCACTGTGGGACGTGGGTCGCCCGCGTGGCGCAATGGTCAGAGCGTCTGCTCTAGAGTCGCGAAGTAAGGAGTTGATCCTTACGTAGCGGGTTCGAATCCCACTGTGGGACGTGGAGACCGGTCCTTCGGATGAGACCGTATAAACCGAGGTCCCGTGTCGCAGTACGTGCTGGCACGTTAAAGATCCCTCACTCCTAAATGCCACTAAGTGCCGAGTATAGGACAAAATTTGCAGCTCTCCACCGGCAAGTGGTGGCGTCTCCATATGAGTGAAAAATTCTCGAGAGGGACGTTAAACAACATAGAAACAAACAAACAAAGTGCGTTTACTTGGTCCCAAATTTAACGCACTTTTAAAAAATTTTTCAAAGTGCATAATTTTTCAACTTGTTTTTATGTATATGCCAGACTTGATTAAAACAATTTATGTGTCTTGCTGGATATCTATCTATGATGTGTTTCTTTTTTCACTTAAAGGACTGATCGCATGATCTTCCAAAAATCGTAATTTTATGAAAAATATTATCTACAACCTTGTTTATTAAAATACTGAATACTATAAACGTTGTTGAAAGCATATTTTAAGAGATATTGAGAGTTGAAATTCAAAAACGGCAATATGCATATTTCAGTCGGATTTCGGCGAAATACTGCTCTGACGTCATAGGTGACAATTCAGTGATAGAGAGATGAGAATATGCACACTATTTACGGAGTTATCAACGACAAATGCAGCTTAATTACGAAAAATTCTGAAAAAATTCCTTCCTAGCGTGCTTTTTAATTACTATAGAAACATTAACTAGTTCTAAGGTATAAGGCTATTGTGATATTTTCGTTTTTTATTCGAAACATTTAGAATCTATACAGCTCCGATCACGGCAATGTTTCGTGATCGGAAAATTATTTTTCAAGACCGCCATCCTTTACAAAACATAAGTAAATTAATGTTATGCTTAAACGAAGAATAACAAAGTTATACAATATTAAATTTGTGAATCAAATAAGTTAATACATGTGATAAGATTACAAATCAAATTGTATTGTGATGGCGAGTTTCTTTGTCTTCGCCGCGTCTCCTTCAATATCGTCGCTGCTATTTTTACATTGTTAACAGATTTTTCAGATTTTTTCTTGCTGACAATTCTAAAATATAAGGTTGGATATTCAATTTCATATTGATAAAATCAGTGATTTGGTCGTCCACAACGCAGAAAATTCAGGTTGTATCGCGTATATTTTAGGAAGATTATCGTGAAGAACTGATCAGCCATTGTCGCCTTTGACGTCACAGGGTCACGTGATCGCTATCTAATTAACTTAGATTTTTAATTCAGGGGTTTTCATTTGAATCAATTATTGGTTAATTACCGCGGTTTATCCGCAGTAAAAACACAAAATTTATAAACTGTGGTTATGAGGAAAGTTTTACGCTTTTAATTTCAAATAATTTAGAAACATGCGATAAGTTCTTTAAATGTTTATAAAGTATTGATTTACAATAGCTGAAAGCTGGAAAGAAGTACCACCCACCCCCCTAAAAAAACGAAAAAACTTCGTACTTGTTTCGCATTTTCAAAACTAAGCATTTTGGTACTAATTTAAAGAAAGTTGTAAACACGTTTTATATATATATATATATATATATATATATATATATATATATATATATATATATATATATATATATATATATATATTTAAAACATGATTGTGACGTAAACCTTTTGTTTGTGTTGTCCATTCTATAGCTTAATGTTGAGCTAACTCCTCAAACAATCCATTAAGTTACCTGTAAGTGTCTATTCTTTTTGGAAAACTGTCCATTCTTTTAAGAATGGACAGTTTTTTCAAAAAGAATGAACAGTTAAAATAAACAGAATGGAGAGTTACAGGTAAACTTTGGAATGTGTTCAAGAGGGAAACAAAAATAATATATTAAATATAAAAACATGTAAATAACAAAAAGATGTCTACACATCATCCACTCGATTTTACTCTTTTAAATCCATGAATGATGCACATTTTTTCTATACCTAAAACTTAATTTTCACAAAACTTGAATTCAAATCACACAATTTCACATTTGATTTAAATTTCGGAAAAATCATTCCCTCGAGGAGAATTCATTTTCAGATAGAAGCACGTCTAATATTAAATCCTCCACCCAGAAAACAGTTTGCACCATGAACACTACACTGCTGCAGTTAATATTTCGTTAGAAAATAAATAAAAATGAAACATTTCCCGATTTCATTTGAAAAACATTTCAGGTCGAAGATTGGCTCATGGCTAATCCAACACTCAGAACACAATTGCATCTCACCATTACACTGCTGCAGTTAATATATCCTCAAAAATAGAATTCAAATAAAACATTTCCAGGTTTGATTTGAATTTGATCATCTGTATCTGTCGTCGAAGTTCATTTTTGGGTCAAAATTTGGCTAATATTTCTTTTACTCTTCTTTTTCTGTTTCCAGATCCAAATATCACTAATTTTGTGCATATTTTGGTTTATAAGATTTTGATTCTGTCATATACTCTCTCCATCACAGGAAAACATGTATGTCTTTACAACGCAAACTGTAAACTGATTTTGAAGCATCGCATACTTTTATAAATACTAGTATCCCGCAAATTCCACCTGTAACTGTCCATTCTTAAGACAAAAACCTTTTGTTATTTGCATCTGGAAACACAATGGCTATTCAACAAATTGCTCTGCATCCCTAGCTTACCTGTGACTGTCCATTCTGTAAACAATGAACTTGCCATTGTATGTGTGCTACCTGTCATTTTGTACATTTTATTTTTAATTTTCAAAACAAAGGAAATCATGTTTTAAGTAGGAGAAAGGCCTCAAACTGTCCATTCTGTGAGAGAAAGAACTAATCTCGGGTCTACGGCCCTCGATTAGTTCTTTCTCTCATGGAATGGACAGTTTTCGGCCTTTCTCCTTTACATATATATATATATATATATATATATATATATATATATATATATATATATATATATATATATATATATATATATATATATATATATATATATATGTATTTATATATATATATATATATATATATATATATATATATATATATATATATATATATATATATATATATATATTACCGAATCTGTGCCATTAGCGCCGAGAGCGTCTGTGTGTGCCATTAGCGACGACATTGTATTTTCTATGAAAAGGATGTGTTTTACTGCTTTTGTGAGCTTTTATATGTTACAATAAGCAATTTTAAATATATATACTAAATATCATGGAAAAATAACCTTATAATTAAAATATATAAGACATATATATTTTTCGTTTGCCTCTATTGGTACACAAAGAGTATTTCGGTTTTGCCTCTAAAGGCCATGGACCAATAGAGGCAAAAAAGGGACAAAACTTCTCTGAGCTTATCATGTTTTTGAACTGAAATTATTGGACGTTGTGACCTGTTTCTTAAATCAAATTAGTTTTGTACTTCATAAGTACATGATAAGAATTTCATCTATTATTACGTACCAGTATCCGAAAGCAGTTTCATAAATTATTAATTTGACAGTTTAAATAAAACAAATACGTAAGATAAACGGAGGAATATTTATGAACAAATAATTTAAAAAAACAAAACAAAAAAAACATGTACTTTAATAATTGTGAAAAATAGTTAAAATTTTAAAATCTATATTATCTTATGGAATTGAAGACCAGCGTTAACATGTCACATATCTATGAATAATTTCTCCTAAGCACTGATTATATTATTACATTAACATATAGCGCATTGTTTATGCACAGATAGAAATATTATTAATTGAAAAAAAAACTGATCGAGTTGCTAGCGAGAAAGAAAAAAAAACGTCAAATTCTATTTACATGTTTTTATAAATTGTTTACGTGTACGCATAGGAATATATATAATATATATGGAAAA
This sequence comes from Saccostrea echinata, assembly GCF_033153115.1. Taxonomy (NCBI): domain Eukaryota; kingdom Metazoa; phylum Mollusca; class Bivalvia; order Ostreida; family Ostreidae; genus Saccostrea; species Saccostrea echinata. The sequence goes on from NW_026889784.1 coordinate 1,567,870, forward strand.
GAATTCCGATATTCATTTTAATATTCATTCACAAACAGCGTCGTCCTGTTTACATGTACATGTACTGACTTTTGCTTTCAAGACGAACATATCTGTTTTAAACAATGCGTAAAAAGTTTATTTTATGAACACAAATTAGAATCTATTAAAATATCCCGTTATCATTCTAAAAATAGTTGTAAACAGAAACGGAGTTACCTCCTTTTTGCAAAGTGTGTCAGGCGCGGATAACAGAAGGCGTTTTGTGAGAAAAAAATCGAAGAACTGATAGTATCATTGGGAATCATTTTATTCATTAAAAATATTTGTTTAGAACATTTTTTTTTTGTTTGCATAATTAGAAATGGGAATTGGATACAAATTCTTTAAACTTAGAAACTCCTTTCCCCTGTATATATACAATGATAATAATGATCAATTAATTGCATTGAAAATATAAATGTAATAATACATTTAGCCGACGTCTATGGATGTTCAGAATTATGCACGACGCCATGTCCATTAAAAGTGGAAGCATGATATTAAGGATTATATTAATTTCCTAAAAAAAAAAAAAAAAAAATCGAAGTCAGTTTATTTTCTCACACTTCCAAAGAGGAAAAAAAATCTGTTCACATTTTACAATCAGCTCAATATGAAAGAAAAAGTCAGACAAACGTTTTAATTGCTGGAAAAAAAAATTTCTTCTGTCATCAGGTGAAAGCCCCTGCAGCCGGAGGTAGGGCATTCATACGTTAGATCAAAACTTAACATGGGGGTAATTTATTAAAAATAATGTTCTGATACTCATTTTTTTTTTTTTACATATACACTTTTTAAACACTGCACGATATTTGACAAGTAACCTATTAATACGGATATTCATGTTTTTTTTGTGTGTTTTTTTTTTTTTTTTTTTTTTGGTTTTTGTTTTTGTTTTTGTTTTTTTTGTTTTTTTTAATCAATGCACTTCGAACGACTAAAAACTTTAAAGAATGATCCTGAAACATCTTAAGCTTAAGTCAAAATCTTTATATTGAACTAAAATGTTGTAGAAGTCCAGCAGTCTAAAATTAAAATATTTCAGAACTGATTCACAAAAGTGTTGTTATCAAATTTAGAAATTAATTCAACAAATAATATACATTTTATAGTAGATTAAACATTTGACTTATGTACAATTCTGTTACCTGATGATCCTGAGGCCTGAAGAGAGTGCCCCCCCCCCCCAATATATAAACTGAACCCATGTATTAATAGATACCTGCATTAAGAATGTCCTACAAAATGAGCATCTGGATTAACCCTTCCTTGTCTGAAGGTCACGGTGCAGGGGTCGTGCGAACCAGAAGAATGCACAAAAGACATTTTTTTGCTTTTTTTCTCCTTTTCTTCTTCCGTTTTCTATGTCACCTTCTAAAGATTTTTCCTTTCTATTTCTAGGTACCTATACCAGCCAAATTTCGAAGGGTTTTGATATACGGAAAAATGCTCTCATGAAACCCCTATGTTGTCCGGTATCTTAGGATCTATACAATGTAAGATAAGTCAGGATAAAGGCAGAATTTTATAATTCTAACAACTGATTGAATACAATTTTTTCTTATTATCCATCACAGATATCTTCTTGAGCTCAGTGTAGGCCATGAAGCATTTTTACGCAGAGTCTATGAAAAGAATATGAGAAACAAACATAATTGTGCGTAAATATTTTGAATGAACTAATTGTGCCTACACGTGTTTATTTACTAGCATGGGGCAACAAAATTAAATCAACACACATGGAGTAATAACATACATTTTGCAAATTTAAAATTTGCTCGGAGGCCAAATGAAAATTAAGGTAGCCAACTGGTTTTTATATTATGTGAAAAGTACAACAGAAAACTCTTCAATTTTATATCTTGTGTAACTTACATTGACCTTAGTATACATGCCGAGTTTAGGGAAAAATTTATCGTCTGGATATTTTCTGGATATTTTTAAGGACCGTCTCACAATTCAGATACAGTTACTGTAGGATTATATGGGAAAGTGCTAGTTTTTTGCATTTCAAAGCAAATTTACAAATACTACAATAGACGTTTTGTTTAAACTGTAATATATACGAGTTATAGTATATTGTACATTATATAAAAGAAGCAAGAAATTCTATCGTCTGGTTTTCAGTGGGGACAAAATCTCAAAATATAAAATTTTACCAATTTTACCAATTTTTATGGAGTTCTAAAAAATATGACAGATACTTATGAGTCATACAAAAACTATTAGAATTTTTTTTTATTTTCAAACTCTGTGTTTAAAATTTCATGAGCATATACATGTATTTCATACTTTACCTTCTATAACATTTTTATGACCTTTTCTTAAAAGCCTTCATTTTATCATAACGTCAAACACACTAAAACCATGTCCATCTATCTACCAGATGAAATATAGTAAAAAAAGATCAGTTTTTTAATGTTGCAATAAGATCTTTTAACCTGTGATTTCTTATATTTGATTAATTTGATAAATTATTCGAAAATAGTTGTTTTCAAAGTGTAAATAAGCTTGCTGCTGCGAGAAGTATTGCACAATGAAAAACTCCTGTCGGACCCCTTAAATTAATTGTGTTTTTAAAAATTTAAGGACAATAATTAATGATTATGACTAACAGTCAGATTAATAAAATGTACAACATCTCTCCAAATGATGCTACACCCTGCTGTCAAAATTTAACATGATAACGATGATGAAATTCATGCTAATAATGAGTACATAAAACTTGATTATATTTATGTATTGATATATCAATATATTATACTTTCATGTAAAGTTTAATCTGATTCGTCGAAAAAACATTTATTAAAAAAACACTATAACCCGCTGAATAATGAAGCTACGTCCTCCAGCGTAGCAACAGTTAATATTGCTTGACGACGGGTGATATTCCAAAAAAATATTGACTGCACAGAATTTATGCGCGCAATGTTCACCGTAATATGTATTTATATAAAACGTTCAGTATAATATAATAAATATTGCATGTAGTTGAGTTTGACATTGACAATTTTTACCCCTCGAAAACCATTGTCAACATCGGTTGCGGTTGACAATGGTTTTCTTGGGGTGAACATTTTCAGTATTACACTCAACTACATGCAATATATCCATAAAATTGATATATTAAATAGCTAATAATAAATATATATATATAATCTTACCAATGTGGAATTCAATTTTATTTTCATGATACTTTGGATGAAAACATAAAATCACAGATATTCTAAAATTGACTTCATTTTCTCCTTGTGGCATTTTACAATGGCCTATATATGACTTATTTTTGACATGTCTTTTATTATGCATGGATGATTATGATAAGGTATTATTTTTGTTAACAAGCAACATTTCTTTATTAAACATAATACCTTGGGAATTTCATATTATGCATATTATGGCATATTATACCCAGATGTTACATCTTATTTGCGAGATGCAGTTAACCCTGAGATTTTAGACGTCGTCAAGCAACATGTTTTGTACTTATTGCTTCAGTATGAAAACCTATAATTTGATATTGTTGACGGGCAACTTTCATCAAAAGCATTTTTAACAATCTTTTAAAACAACTTAAATATAATCCATTGAACTTTATTTTGTGGAATTTGAGGATGATTTCAAGCGCTCTCTTTTCAATTTAAAATATCGAAACTGGGACCTTTCCTTTTTATCATCTCAATAGAGCAGAGCAGTATATTCAGCCACCTTAAAGCATTAAAAGAATTGGACATATGTCTACAAGTAACATGAGTAACATACTTGAAAAATACTTATACATCCTGTTCTTAAGTAGAAAGTTGAGCACAAGAATTCAGAAAGGATGTTCTTTACATTTCTTATTAATTTGCCTATGGAACACAGTTCAAACATAAGTATATAAATATATGTTAGATAGCCTTGTACTTAGTAACTAGTTAGCTTAAGGTCAGACGACACGTTCCTCAAAGATATGTTTTGTATACCTTGGTACAGTATTATATCAAAAATTATTCATAATTGTCATTCTCTTGTGATTTCTAAATTGTTTTCAATATGTTATATAAAATAAGTATACCAAAAATTGTGACATTGGCAATTCAAAAGATTATCCATAAGGATTATATAAGAAATATCACCCTCTGGTATCTTGCCAAAATGCCTGGTAAGGTACCTCAATTTTTGGTGAGGAAACTTGTTTAAGTAGCAATACTTCAATGACAAATTCTTGTGAAAAATATATATTTTAAAGGAACGTGTCGTCTTACCTTAAAGGCATCAAAAGGATAAGTTTTTGCAATAGTTCACCCTAATATTACTACATCTATCATTGAATATATCTTATAAACTTATTTGATTTGATCTATTTCAGGCTTCTCGGAACGTATAGAAAGGAAAATAGTGATTATAACTTAAGAGCCATTCTCTGTTATTACTTTAATTCTTGTTAAGGAGCTGGACACATAGTCTCAGAATTTCTCTAAGCTTTCTATGATGAAAGTCTTTAATACCATAAGCTCATATCAGGCAAAAATTGGTTGCTATGTGTCATGGTTACCATGGCAACATGGCCTAAAGTTTGAAAAATTTCATTTTTTAACATGTTCAAAATCCAATAGTTAACGTTTGCAACATTGCAAGCACGTGGCAATGACTGCTTCCAAAATTTGTCTTAAATGCATGATAAATATTTTTGGGAAATCAAATATTACATACGTTACTATGGAAACAAAGTATGCAAATGTAATAATTTTATTCATTTATTTTTATAAACTCATACAATCATAAATAAAAGCAATTATAGGTTGACATGCGACCAAATAACAGAGAGAGATTTTTGTAACATATACCAAGGACGAAATATTTCTTATTAGTTGGCAATGGTTGCTGCGGTTTTATAACCGCAAAATGATTTCAAATTTATTCTCTGTATGTTTAAACTGATCCTATCTTCTTCTTTTTTTTTTTAAAAAAGCATATATATCTTAAGAACTGGTGATCAATTTTTACATGTAAAGGCACTTATGTGGTCCTACTTTTCACATTACAAAAAATCAAACTGGATTCTTAAAATAGGGCGTTGCTATGAATATTATAAAAAGCTATGAAATATATTGTTTTCTTAGATAAGTACCCTTGTTTCTAGATTCCCGAAAATTTCATGATTGATATTTATGAAAAATTAAACTGACTTTCAATTTTGATTATCACACGATCTCCAACTGGATGCAAGAAGCTGGCATAGGGGGTTTAATATTGCTATTAAGTTACAAAATTGAATATTTTCCCTACTTAGTTACCATAGCAACAATTTTATTTTCTTCATCAAACTTTATCAATGTATGACTATCCAATTTAGTTCTATCAGATAAGTACTATTCAAGGTGAGTCAAATAATATATTTCTTGAGTAACAGATAACTAAATTCATAAAGCAGCAAAAAAAAATCTCGCTTGATACCAATGGTACGTTGTTTCCATGGTTGCACCGCAAAGTACCAATTTATCCAAATTTTTCTAATACTATCTGTGATACCAGGTCCTAACGATGTATATTTGTCAGTCCTGAATTTCAATGTTTTCCCTCAAGATAGTAGCATTGGCTAAAACTTAGCTACAAATAGTGTACAGTTAAACTGTGTTTTCATGGCAACCATGAAAGTTATTTTAAAAATAATATTGCCAATACCTAATTACTTGAGTTCAAGTATTTTTATTCTTTTCTTGAGTTGTTGATTGTGTTTGATCATGTTACACTTATCATTAGTAAACATTGAGCAGTTTTCGGCATTTTTCAGCATTTAAAATGCATTCCAAATGTACCCATGGTTATCACTTATTTGGAGATATTTTTTAATAGTTTCTTTATAACATATGTGGGAAGAAGGTGTCTTGTTTTTGTGAGTATGGATTGTTCGTTTTTCCAAGTCTTTATAAAGGCTTGATAACGATTCAAAGTACAGTGCAGAGAACTAATTTTGTTACAGCATCGATGCTGAATTGAATGCTTCCTTTGCTTGCTGATCTAATGCTAGTAATCCTTATCATGATACCGTTTAATTATTAGGTCAATGCTACCGGAAGTATCATCATGCTACCAGAAGTAGATAATTGAATTTCAGCATGGCTGTTTGAAGCAATAAAAGTGCCTCATATAAGAATTTGATCATAATATTTCATTATAATTGATAATTTAAATAATTTAAACCAATTTTCTTTCTCTATTAAAAATTCGTTACTGAAAAAAAACTGATATTCTGATGCTAGATAGTAAGTCAATGCTGATTTTTAGATGGTCAATGGTAGGTGATGCTGCATGATCCTGGTAATGCTGTTTTTAAAATATTGATCCTGATGCTACCTGATGCTTATTATGCTTATGCCGATGCTGATTTATGCAACTAAATTAATTCCCTTCAGGGATCTTATTGGCGACTAATTTAGTCGCCATGGCGCCTTAAATTTTTGATTGGCGTCAATTTTTTTTCCATAAGTCGCCAAATTGGCGACCATTTTAAATTGACTTGGCGATTGTCGAATTCCGGAACTTTAAATTTTAGAGGTCACTTAGAGACCTGCCTTTCACTGTAGCTGAAAATGTTAATTTTTCAAACTTTTCTGGCTGTTACCATGGCAACCAAGACATATAACAACCAAATTTTATTTTATATATGATTCTAGTGTTGAGATGTAATAATTGGCAAGGTTTCGTAAAAATAGGAAGTTTAAGTGGTTACAGAGAATAGCTCTTAAAATTAAACAAACTTTTTCACTGGCTGATTTGTGAATGAAATTAAAAGTTTTGAAGCATTTTAACTTGCTTTATATTATGCAGACAGGACAAAGGAAGTCAGATGACCAAGTTTTAGAATAATATTAATCATTTACGTTACCAATTTTGATGCACCAGATGAGCTTTTCGACAAATTATGTATCTTCAGTGATGCTCATGCCGAAACGTTGGAAATCTGAAATATTTTTATTAAAAAAAATTGAAGAGCTGAAAAAGGGGGTGCCAAAGACTGGAGCCAAATACATCGAAGGATCAGAGCAATGCATGGGGGAGATAATCTTTAATTTTGAAATAAATTTCCAAATTTAACCACAACAATTAAATATTTATATTTTCTAACAACGAGGGGTGATCAAAAAGTTCGCGAACTAATAGAATTACTTCCTTAAAAGAAATAAAATGAGGTTTTAGTGTTCATTATTTTTGAAGTAGTCCTCTCCGATTTTAATGCACATCTGCCATTGTTCTGCCCATGCGCGAATCACGTGATCCAGGCAGTCACGTGACATGCTTCGTAGCGGTCTGTTCACGGAAGCTAAGAGATTTTTTCGAGTCTTATATTTCTTACCATGCAAGTAACTTTTTATAACAAGAACAGACCATCTGTCAGAAATGGACAAATCTTGGCAATAGGATGGGTGGGTAAGGATATCCTCTCCCAGAATAAGCATGGCGACCATCACAACCCGAGTCCTCTGTCTCAGGAGCGTCATTTAGCCAATGTGGAAAAAAGTATGTGCGCCTTCATTTTTTCATATCTCATATGTTTAAAGTCTAAATTAAACGATATTTTAGGGATTTAATAATTATATTATTGCTCAGATATTCAACTATTTTTCTTACTGTTATTTGGCGATCTTTCAAAACAAATTGCTTAACTAAGGACACATCTTTTTACCGGCTTGCTTTCGCTGGGCAACAGAACAAACATCATTTTTAACCATCTCCCTGCCTTCACTAAAACATTCAATCCAATTAATGATTGAACTTCTGGTAAGTCTTTTGTCTTCATTAACCTTGTCCAAATTATCATTTTCTACTGCAAAGGAATTTTCGAGATAAACGTTAAACTTTACAGCCGTTCGTTGCTTGAGTACGATTGAGTCAACCATTTTTTGTCACAAGTGACCTACATACTGACGTCATTTTCACATTGTGACGTCACAAACACGGAGCAAAACATTATTTAACATCTGCTATTTATAGAACATGTGTATGACTATATGTGTGCCAAATTTCATTCTGATCTGAATTGTGGTTTTCTAAATATAGAGATAGTTCGCGAACTTTTTGATCACCCCTCGTAGTATTGAATTTCTTAGTTACTTGGCTGCAGAGACCCACGGGGACTAACAGTGCACCAACACAGGCCTCGACCCAGGGGTCGTAATATAAATCATTTGTTTTGGTTTGTTTTGAACATATTTTCTTGAGTACATCAAAAGGATTGAAATCATGTTCTACATAACTTATTAAGTTCCTCTCCTTCCTTGGACTTTTGCATGAGTTGACTGCACACGTCTACAGATGTTGAAAATTAGTTCACGTGATATATTTCGTCTTCACTAAACTAAGCAAGTTTATTTTACGGTGCAGTTTTATTATTGCTCAATTATGATATAAAAAAGCTTTTGAAATTATCTTACCTTGTCTTTTATAACTACATTGGCAGCCAAATGATCTAGTTTTGGATGGAAGGCATTCAACAAAGACATGCATAACCATGAAAGAGTTAATAAATGTTATTGGCAGTTTGATTTTTTTGACATTGCACATGAAGTCTATTGAGAACAAATAATTCAAAACAATTCTTTTTTTTTTTTTTTTTTTTTTTTTTTTTTTGAATATTAATTTTTAACATGTTTCTTGAATGTACATGATTTTTGAGAGAGAAAAATCCACTTGAACAAATATATATAAAATTCACTTAACTTAGCAACATTTGGACAGTACACTTTGATTGTAGTTCTTGTATGAAATATATCATTAATGTTATTGACAGCTTGGATTCTTTTGACATTGCACATGAAGTATGTGTGGAGTACAAAGGATTCAAAACGTTTTATTTTTTAAATAGTCATTTCGAACACGTTTCATTGGTTGAATGCGCGTCTACAGATAAAGAAAAATCCACGTAATTTATCATATATAATAAATCACAACTTAGCAATATTTGAAGAGTACAGTTTGAATGTAGGTCTTGGATGAAACTGAAATTACAAATGAATCAAAACAATTCCACTTTTGGAATACCTACACGTATATTGCACGCTCTTTTGGTTTAAGACTATAAGTATTGCAGAAAGCATATGTTATCAATCTTAAGTTTCAAAATGATAAGAGAAACAGACACCAAATTCCAACTGGCACACCTAGAGTGTACAAACCTATCTATAAACACAGTACTCTAGAACTGTGATGAGAACTGTGACTCTTGAAGAACGTGATGGTTTCAAGTTTTCTATCGGCAACTTCCCTTATTTATATAGCAATATACCCTTATCACCTGCATATGGAGTTTTTGTCTCCTAGCTGATTCGATACGCAATAACATGCAATACGTACGAACATTTTTTTAAAACGAGGCAAGTTATTGACAAACAAGTTAATGATACAAGGATATCAACAGTCTCTTCTGAAGTCAACATTTCGCAGGTTCTATGGTAAATACAATGACCTTGTTAGCAAAGACATCTATCATTAAGTCGAATGCTAACTGACGTTTTTCATACTAATTGTTAGGCTATTTTTTACATACTGAAATATCTCCGAATTTCTTCGTTTGCCCGATAGAGAGATGGAGGACACGGCGGGTGTTACTGGTTGACAGGGGATGGCTTCTCCATGGCACCTGATCCCTCCTCTGATGTTTTTGGAGGCCAGTGTTTGCCCTGTTCCCTATTTGTATTGATTTAATGGACTTTTGAGCTTGATTACTATTAGTTATCTCCATATTTCTCGTAGGCTGAAGTAATCGTTAAATACAGCGATGAAGTCTGTGGAGATAACAGTTTTCGAGCTCAAATGTCCATTAAACATTACAAAATAGGAGCAAAGCAAACACGAGACCTCTAAGACATCAGAGGTGGCATCAGGTGCCATGGAGGAGTAAGCAGCCTTGTCATGATCAGGAAATAACGGAAAAATCCGTCGACAATTAAATGTGTAAATAATGGTCTAACAAATAGTATGATTAAAGTCAGTCAGCATTTAACTTAATGAAAGATTGAATTTGCTGACAAGCTCATTGTATCGACCATTGAACTTATGAATTGATAACTTTAAACGAGATTGCTGATATTCTTGTTTCATCAAAGTTTGTCAATATCATTTATTGTAGATACATATGTAACATACCTTCGTTAGGGCCTTTGAACAGAAAGCGTTCAACTGAATTATTGCATGTCATTTGAAATTTGGAGACATAACATTTTCATTTTAATCACTACATAGTCTTTAGGAATTGAATTGATCGTTTTTCCAATATCATCATTATTATGTTTTATACTGGATTATGCACATGCTATTGAAGAAGTTAATCATATGGTAGCTTATTCTCTGAAAAAATGATATGAAGGTTTATTGGAAACTTTGATTTTTTTTCATATTAGCTGTACAGGTTGTATTTTTATCTGTTTGTAGTATTTCACATTATACTGATATATTTTTTTTATATCATCACTTTGTAACGATCATAAAGTAACCAAGTATTTTGCAAGTTATAGTGTTAAGAACAAAGGCATATAGATGGTCCACTTTTGGAATAATTTTCTTGAAAGATGTAATAAAATTTTCTAAAAGCCAAATTTTGATCATGTTTATAACTCCGAATGAGGTGGAATGGTAACAGAAGAGATCACGTCACAAGTACAAACCGTCTCCTAAGCTAGAACCAGAAGTTAATCTTTTTAATGGATTGTATAAAAAGTATGATTCTGATTGATTTAGAATCTACGATACATTTACCATACTTTAAAGGATGAACGTTTTAGACTAAAGTTTAATGACTTCCTGTCTATAATTATAAATATATACTATATGTGTCTTATCTTGGTGTTGATGACTACATGATTCTAAGGCATTTAATTGATCCAGTTTTGAAATACCTATATAAATACGTGTAATGTATAACATTGGATGCACATAGGCTTGAAACCTGCCTCAAATAAATATTTTTTTTTGTTGATAGCATGATAAAATAAAAAATAAAAAAAAAGAATTGTTTCCGGAATGTTTTTCGTCATTGCTATTGTAACGATATTCACATTTTATTTCAACACTAGGTTTTAAGCACGAAAGGTCGAAGTATTTTGCTGAATGTGACATTGATGTACAAAAGCTTTCAGATAATCCACTTTTCGAATAGTTTTCTAGAATTCTTTTCAAAGTTGAATATACCTGAATTGAAATTTGTTAGAAGTTTCATTTGAAAAGTTTAAAAACAATCATATAATTGCAAATTCCATAAAAGAAAAGGCCACTTGAGAGGTTTTATCTCTCTCTTAAGCCATAGGATACGTTAAATACATAAATTGGTTTACATTTCAATGAACGCTTTTACAGCAGCAATATATCATTTATTGTAGATACATATGCAATATACCTTAGGGCTTTTGGACAGAAAACGTTCGATTTAATTATTGCATGTCTTTGGAAATTTAGAGGCATAACATTTCATTTTGCTTACCATACATTCTTCAATCATTCAGTTGATCAAGTTTTGCAATATTTATGTTCATTATTATTCTCTTTTATTTCGGATTATGCACATGACATTGAAGAATTTAATTTTATGGTAGCTTTGATAAAATAATATGAAAGTTTTATGGAAATTTTCAAATTTTTCACATTAGCTATAGCTATTAGCTTTATAAACAAATCTGTTTGTAGTACTTCACATAATAAGAATATAAACACTTTGTTTCATCACCATTTATCGACCATGATATATCCAAGTATTTTGAAGGTTTTAGTGTCAGAGCAAAGCCATACAGATGATCAACCTTTGGAGTATTTTTTTTTTTTTTGAAATTCGAAATATATTTTTTAAAAATGTTAAAGGCTTTTATTCAAATTACGCTAATATTTCAGAATGAGGTGAGATGGCAACAGAAGAGGACTCCTCACAAGAACAAGCAGTCTCCTAAGCTATATAGAAATTAATCTTTGAATGGATCATTAAAATCAGATGACTTTAATCGTTATAGAATCTAAAACAGATTCAAGATACATTAAGAAAAGGATTTTTTAAACAAAATTCCAATGCACTTCCTGTCTGTAACTAGAAGAATGTACTGCACAAATAATATCTTCCTGGTGCTGAGAACATACTTCTAAGATACCTAATCCGGTTTGGGAATACCTACCTTCATTTTTATAATGTATAACATTTGATGCACAGACCAATGAATTCAACAACATGAATCAAGCATGAAGTATCTAAGTATTTTGCAAGATTGAGTGTTAAAGCAAAGCCATACAGATGATCCACTTTTGGAGTAGTTTTCTTGAACGTCGAAAGATATATAATATTTGCTAGAAGCGATTTTGAAATCTTGTTTTTAGTTCAGAGGAAGTGAGATTTTAATAGAAGAGGCTCTTCACAAGTACAAGTCGCCACCTCAGCAAGAAACAGATGTCAATCAGACGTTAATCTTGAAATGAATCGTTGAAAAAAAGATGACTCTAATTGACATAGAATCTACAATACATTTTAAGATACTTTAGAAGAAGGAGTTTTTGTACGAAATTTTAGTTTACTTTCAGTCTACAATTAGAAAAATGTACTTCGTTTATTATATCTTGCTGTTGCTGAATAGATAGGTTTAAGGCACTTGGTGATAAAGTTTTGGAATACCTACCTTCATTTTTGTAATGTATAACATTACATACACATAGCACTGATTTCATCACCATGTATCAATCGTGACATATGATAATATTTTGTAAGTTTGCGTGTAAGAGCAAAGCAATACAAATGATCCACTTTAAAAATAGTTTTCTTGCTAAAAAGCTATCTAATACTCTTGTTTATAGTTCAAAATGGGGTGAGATGGTAACAGAAGGGGTCTTTTCACAAAAACTAGCCGTCTCCTAAGTTAGAAATAGAAGATAATTTTTCAGAGGATTATAAAGATAAGTGATTGTACGTAATTTTTATATCGTAATCGATATAGAATATACCATAGATTTCCTATACTTAGAGAGAATGATTTTTTTTACACAACATTTCAATGCACTTCCTGTCTGCAAGTAGACGAATGTACTACATATATCATATCTTGTAGTAACTGAGTATGCATGTATTTTGCTAGTTTGAGTGTAAGCGAAAAGCCATACAGATGGTCAAATTTGCAATAATTTTCTTGAACTTCGAAAAATATATAAAATTTGCTTAAAGCTATTTTATAATCTTCCTTATAGTTTAGAATGAGGTGAGATGGGAACAGAAGAGATCTCTTCACAAGTACAAGTCGCCCCTTCAGCTTGAAACAGAAGTTAATCTTTCAATGGAATGTTGAAAAAGGATTACTCTAATCTATATAGAATGAACAATTGATTTAAAACTTGAACGAAATATTAATGCACTAGCCTCTTCTATTAGATTAATGTATGACAAGTATCATATCATGCGGTTGCTGACTACAAAGTTCTACAAAGACATTTTAGTGATTCAATTTTTGAATACCTATACTCATTTTATATTGTGTAACATAAGGAGCACATACAGTACCCGCATCGTTATTCTTTACAGGATACACGATACGATAGGATACACGCACGATACGATAGGATAAACGCACGATACGATAGGATACACGCACGATAGGACAGGATACACGCACGATAGGATAAACGCAAAACACGATAAACGCAAAACACGATAAACGCAAAACACGATAGACCTGATAAACGATCTTCACGATAGGATAAACGCAAAACCTGATAGGATTGTTTCAAAATGCGAAACGTTTTTGACAAGACGAAAAGTTTTCTTTTTGATATACTATAGTATAATAATTTTAATTACTTACAAAGCCGCAAATCGAAATGATAAAACATTTTAAATTTATCATGATAAAACATTTGAAGTAATTATGCTTTGTAAAAGATATGGTGTTTTTGTCAATAAAATTGATCGTCATCAAGTTCAAACTGTAATTATTTTAAGAATAATTCCACTCTATGATGGAAATTAGGCGAATTTTTTGTGTAATTATACAAATGTCGAAATTCCTTCGAATCGTTAAATTTGAATTTTGAGTCCGTAGACAAGCGAAGTTTTACACCCAAGTGCAATAAATTCACGAAACGCTATAAATATATTCATTATTTTAACAAATAAAACCTTATGAAATTCATAACAAACATTGATTATTTTTACGGAAAAACATGTAAAAAAAAAAAAAGAAATGAAATATTTGGATTCAATATCTTTTGCTAGAAGTCTGCGAAGTATCCAAAATCGCCTTTAATAGTTTGTATTTAATAATTCAAATCTTACAAAAAAAAAAATACTAGTCATAATTTAGGAGGGGGGAGGATTGAAAAATTATTGTTATAATTATTTTAAGGTTAATGCTTTCTTCTCCAAGTTTTTACGAATTTGATTTATATTTTATATAAATTAATTATTTTTTTTTTTACGTTTTTAAATTGCTGAAATTGCAAGTAGAATTGAGACAGACCGTGCACTGGACTGTGAATAATTAATCTCTCCTATATATAAATATATATGCCACACATATCCCGTGCACATAGAAATTATTTACATATTCCAAGTACATTCCAAGGACATACATTGTATATGTATAAATGAGGAAGGAGACCTGCGAAAAAAAATCGAATTTAATAAAATTAATAAACGTCACTAGATCTGTCATCATCTATTATCCGAAAAAATATCGCATTTCCATTCTTTTGTATTTATTTTGGTATTTTTATAGGCCTGTAAGATTAAGCTAGAAGGGAGCATGCAGTCGTATAAATGAAAAAAAAAATGTTACAGTGTACCATCATGTGTAGTATACAGTAGTAATATAATGCTTATATAATATTGCCCATCGACAATAATAATGTCTTTAGCCATTTTTGTTTGCTTTTCAAAACATTTCTTTTTAGACACCACCCCCTCCCCCCGGCCGCCCCCCAAAGAAATGATATTGCTTTCTTAGCGTGCTTGTGTTATAAGCATTTACAATAACAGAATTTGTATCTACTTTAGATACGTGTAAACTAAGCTTACAATGTATATGAATATATTTTTTGGGTACTTAAACTTTGTATTAAACAACATTGAATGGTTACGTACACTTGTGTACAACATATTTGAACACACACACAAAAATAAATAATAAAACAATTTCCACAATTTGACAAGTGGATTTTCGGATTGAATAATTGTCAATTATTGTTATTAGACTTTGTAATAATTGTTACAAAACTTATCTTATATAGGACAACATCGGCAAAATTAGACAAAACTTTGTAAATTATGAAAGTCTTAAACCCATTTGAGGCACAGTCAGCGGGGAAGGGGGAGTCCATAACCCCCCTCCCCCCCCCCCCCCCGATAAACACGAATAAAATTAAATACAAGTCTTGTGTGTATCACCGCAGAACCGGGCGATTTTTTTTTTCATGTGTTTTGAGACGCTTTTACATGAAACAACGACAGGCAACACAGAAAACCCCAAGATCCAGAAGTACCGCAAGCGCATTTTTTTTTATTTGATCACACCAATCATGTTTATGACTGTAAACCTATAAAAATTACATAAAAATATACAAATGAACTAAATCAACGGAGTTTGGAGGACAAACCTTGCCTATATTTTATTTGGTTCAATTATTTAATTCTTAATCTGTAACAGAAGTGTACATTTACCAATTTTCTTAGTATAAAATCTTTAATTGTTAATTAAGTGTTGTTCATAAAAATTATGAACAATATCCAGAAAATAAGTAGATGTATTTCATTGAAACCCAGTAGGGTTCAAGGTAAATACTTGACACCAGGTGAGAGCTAGAGTTCAGGTATGTCTATGTTGAATACACACGGGCCGGTCATGTAGGGGAAAGGGGGAGGGGGGGTCTTGACTTGACAAGAAGACAGTGTACTGATTAGGCAGGTAGGTGTCAGTTCTCTTGTCACGAGAGCGCTTCCACCTGTCACTAAGTTACGGTATATATTACTTCATCTCCGCGCCGAAGTAGGTAGGATGTATAATAAAAATTTGTATGGTTTTGTTTATTTATTTATTTATTTTTTACATCTTCTAAATGCAGTAGTTAAATATGAATGGAAAACATCTATATTATAATCTATATTTATCAGAGAAAAATAATAATACAAAGGAACAACAAAACTTGCGCGCATAGAATTTATGTTTCCGTTATTGATAAAAAGGATAGCCTTACTAAAGATACTGATATTTTTTTATTCATAATTTATTTTTTGCACACATACCTAATGTTTTATGTTTCTATAATTATCAAAACAAAGTTAATAAACGTGTCGCTTTTGTGACTGACTGTGTAAAGGGATTATAATATTTCTATCTTTGACAAAAATATTTCTTACATATCGACAAATTTATTTAAAAAAAAAAATAACTAATGACTCAAATAGAAGATCGATTATTTCATGTACAAAAATAGAATTTGACTTTCGATTTATGTTCTCTGCTTGGTGACGGTACTTGACGTTTATTTATTTATTTTCTTTCAAAAATATACCAGAGTTAGAGTATTAATTTCTCTTTTTGTTTAACAGTTAGATTAATCCTAAATAAATTAACAAAACGAAAGATGAACCTGAGATATCTCGGTTGTTTCTTTTCAAAGTAAAGATAAAAAGCGAGGGTTTCCGAATGCACACGATAAACGCAAAACACGATACACGATAGAACCTGATAAACGATCTTCACGATAAACGCAAAACCTGATAAACGGAAAACACGATAGAAAACGCAAAACCTGATAAACGGAAAACACGATACGATAGGATACACGCACGATACGACAGGATACACGCACGATACGATAGGATAAACGCACGATAGGACACGATAGAATTGTAAAGAATAACGATGCGGGTACTGTACCACTGATTTTACCTCCTCCTATCAGCCATGAAGTATCCATGTATTTTGCTAGTTTCAGTGTAAGATGATCCCATTTTGGAATAGTTTTTTTGAACGTCGAAAAATATATACAGTTTAGAATGAGGTGAGATGGTAACAGAAGGGATCTTTTAACAAGAACTAGCCGTCTCCTTAGTTAGAAATAGAAGATAATTCTTTAGTGGATTGTAAAGATAAGTGATTGTAATCTTTGTAGAATGTAACATAAATTTGCCATACTTTTAGAGAAGAATTTTTTACTCAAAATTTCTATGCACTTTCTATCTGCAATTAGACGAACGTATTACATGTATCATATATTGTAGTTGATGAGTACATAGTTTAAAGGCACGGTACATAGTTTTAAGGCACTTTACTTATCCAGTTTTGGAATACCTACCTTCATTTTTATAATATATAATATTGGATGCACTTACCACTTTTTTTATCACCTGCATCAACTATGAAGTATGCATGAAGTATGCATGTATTTTGCTAGTTTGAATGTAAGTGCAAAGTCATGCAGATGATCCCCTTTTGCAATATTTTTCTTGAACTTAGTTTAGAATGAGGTGAGATGGTAAAAGAAGAGTTCTCTTCACAAGTACAAGTCGCCCCTTCAGGTACAAACAGAAGATAATCTTTCAATGGAATGTTGAAAAAAAGATTACTCTAATCGATATAGAATCAACAATTGAGTAAAAACTCGAACGAAATATTAATGCATTTGTCGTCTTCAATTAGAAAAATGTATGACAAGTATCATATCATGCGGCTGTAGACTACAACGTTGTAAGACATTTCAGTGATTCAATTTTTGAATATCTATAATCATTTTATATTGTGTAACATAAGACGCACATACCACTGATTTTACCTCCTCCTATCAGCCATGAAATATCCATGTATTTTGCTAGTTTCAATGTACGATGATCCACTTTTGGAATAGTTTTTTTGAACGTCGAAAAATATATATAAAATTTGTTGAGCTATTTTATTACTTAGTTTAAAGTTCAGAATGAGGTGAGATGGTAACAGAAGGGGTCTTTTAACAAGAACTAGCCGTCTCCTAAGTTAGAAATAGAAGATAATTCTATAGTGGATTGTAAAGATAAGTGATTGTAATCTTTATGGAATGGAACATAAATTTGCCATACTTTTAGAGAAGGATTTTTACTAAAAACTTCAATGCACTTTCTATCTGCAAGTAGACGAATGTACTACATGTATCATATCTTGTAGTTGCTGAGTACATAGTTTTAAGGCACGGTACATAGTTTTAAGGCACTTTACTGATCCAGTTTTGGAATACCTACCTTCATCTTTATAATGTATCATATTGGATGCACTTACCACTTATTTTATCACCATGTATCAACCTTAAAGTAGGCAAGCAAGCAGTTATAGTTCTAAGACATGATAGTGATACAATTTTTGAATACCTATAATCATTTGTCGCCCGCGTGGCGCAGTGGTTAGAGCGTCTGCTCTAGAGTCGCGAAGTAAGGAGTTGATCCTTACGTCGCGGGTTCGATTCCCACTGTGGGTCGTGGAGACCTGTCCTTCGGATGAGACCGTATAAACCGAGGTCCCGTGTCGCAGTAGGTGCTAGCACGAAAAAGATTCCTCACTGCACAATGGCCGTAAGTGCCGAGTAAAGGACAAAATTTGCAGCTCTCCAAGAGCAAATGGTGGCTTCTCCATATGAGTGAAAAATTCTCGAGAGGGACGTTAATCAACTTACAAATAAACCAAAACCTATAATCATTTTATATTGTCTAACATAAGATGCACATACCACTGATTATACCTCCTCCTATCAGCTATGAAGTATCCATGTATTTTGCTAGTTTGTGAGTAAGATGATCCACATATGGAATAGTTTTCTTGAACGTCGAAAAGTATATATAAAATTTGTGAAAAGGCTTTTTTTTAAAAATTATTTTGTAAATAGTTCGTAATGATGTGAGATGGTAATAGAAGGGATCTTTTCACAAGAACTAGCCGTCTTCTAAGTTAGAAATAGAAAAAATTTTTAGTGGATTGTAAAGATACAGTACCAACCAGACCCAACCTGACACAAAGCAGTCCCAGAGCAGTCCCGGGGACTGTTTTCTTGGACTGCTAAAGCAGTCCCACAGCGGTCCCAGAGCAGTCCCACAGGAGACCCACAGCGGTCCCAGCGGTCCCAGAAAGTAGTCCCAGCAGGCCCAGAAAGCAGTCCCAGTGGGCGGGGTTAATTAATTTCATGGGCGGAGCTTACTCAGAATGATATTACCAATAAACAATGTAACTATAAAAGGCAGTTGAAATTGATGATCATTTCTTTCTGAGTAGTATCAACAAATATTTACAATTCTTACGCGACAATCAGTTCTGAAACAAATAATAATTATTGAAAGAAGATGTTCACACCTATTAAAAACATGAATATTTAAACACAATTATTTGGTATACATTGTATATATTTTTGACCAAAATAAATCAGTTTCTTTATTTTCTGTGTTTGATATTGGTTTTCATATTTATTTATTTTTTATATAGAAAATTAAATTTGAATTGTTTATTTTCTACCAGAATTAGCTTTAAATAGATCTTACAATTATAGAGCAAGGCCGTTTCCCATACTATACTCTAAATGCATTTTCCTTAAGTATTAGAGCTTTGGAAAAATTCTTTGATAAATATTGCCGAGTATTATATTTCAGTCATGATTATTTTCAATGACTTGCAAATTTAATTATCTTTAGATTCTCAGTTTTAAGTGTTTTATTATATAAATGTTCGAGTGTACATCTGTAAATCATGCGAATGGAACCCTCAGATTATGTTCAAAATTAATTAATCCCGAAATAAATTTATACACAATTATTGAAACAAAGTTTTTTTTGCAGTACATAGATTGAACTTAGTGTCATTGTTGACCAGCGTGTTCAGTGATGACAGTGATACCCAAATAACATGCATTGACTTTCTGCTAATTATGCCCAAAGGCGATTGAAACTTCAGGTGTTGACACCATTTTATACAATTGTATTGCTTTTTATTAATCGGTCAGGTAAACACAAATAAAACAAATAAGAAATAAGTCACATTCCCGATATTTTCAAATATTTATTTTTTAAATATATATAAATGTACTCTTTTAATAACTTGTTTGTAAATTAAAAACTAATTCATAAATAAATCCCCCAATAATTGTTCACATTGTTTATGTGACAGAAGAATGGTAGAATAATTTTATTTTATGGTCATTTAATAAATTATTAGGTTTATTTGAGGGCGGTAAAAAATAGCATGGAGTACTCTTTTTTAAGTATGGTATTAGCTTTTTCAATTAAGAAAAAAATGCAGTACAGTACATATACGTCCCTCAGAATGTCTTATTGAAATGACAAGTTTGTTTTTGTTTGTTTTTTTTTTAATATTGCCAATGCAAACTTTTAATACATAATTTGACAGCATTAGTTTATTAAATAGGCCTAGATATTTTTTTTTCAAACACCTGTATTAAAGTTTAATTTAAGGGATAAAAATTATCCCCTGACTTCCCTTTTTATTTACTTTCCTTTAAAAATTAATTCTAGAGTACATTTGTGCAAACTTACAGCACCTGAAGACATTTAGTAATTACATGTATAACTAACTCTACTTATTTAATATTTGTAAGAAATACTTCTTTTTCTATTTTTTATCTTAAACACCTCTCTGCAGAAAGTAAACAAAACAACAACAGGGAGCTGCAAATTCATAAAACACAAGAGGCGGAGCTATCATGTTACTCAGAACCTTTGTCATGCATGAGTGAACAAAGCAGTCCCAGAAAGCAGTCCAAGTGACTGCTGGGACTGCTGGGTCTTTCGCAGTCCCAGAGCAGTCCCACAGCGGTCCCAAAGCAGTCCCGGGGACTGCTTTCTGGGACTGCTTAGGTGTCAGGTTGGGTCTGGTTGGTACTGTAAGTTATTGTAATCGATATGAAATGTACCAGAGATTTTCCATACTTTTACAGAAGGATTTTTTTTACAAAAAAAAAAATTCAATGCACTTTCTATCTGCAATAAGACGAATGTACTACATGTATCATATCTTGTAGTTGCTGAGTACATAGTTTTAAGGCACTTTACTAATCCAGTTTTGGAATACCTACTTTCATTTTTATAATGTATAATATTGGATGCATATGGTAGTGATTGCATTACCATGTATAAACTTTGAGGTATCCAATCATTTTGCAAGTTTGAGTGAAAGAAGAAAAGCACACAGATGACTCACTATTTTCATAGTTCTTTTGAACTTCGAAAGATGGCTAAAAGCTATATTTTAATCACGCTTATATTTCAGATTTAGGTGAAATAGGAACATATGATCCACTTTTGGAATAGTTTTCTTGAACGACAAAGAAAAAATATATATAATTTGCTTAAAGCTATTTTATAATTTTGTTTATTATTCAGAATGAGTTGAGGTGGTAACAAAAGGGGTATCTTCACCAGACCTAGCCGTAACGTAAGAAGAGATAGAAATTATTTTTTCAGTGGATTGTAAAGAGAGGTGATTGTAATCGATATAGAATGTACCAAAGACTTGCCATACTTTGAAAGAAGGCTTTTAAAAAAAAAATCAATATACTTCCTGACTGCAATTAGACGATTTTACTGCATATTTCATATCATGTTGTTGGGTACATAGTTTTAAGACACTTTACTGAAAACTCTTCACAAGTACAAGCCGTCCCCTAAGCCGGAAACAGGAGTTAGTCCTTCAATGGATAGTTGAATAAAAGATCATTCTGATCGATAAAGCATCTATAATCGATTCAAGATACTTTAGACGAAGGATTTTGAGAACGAATATTTCTGTTTAATTTTAGTTTGCAATTAGCTGAATGTACTTCATTTATCATATGTTGCTGCTACTGACTACATAGTTCTAAGGCACTCTACTGATCCAGTTTTTTAATACCTACATTCATTTTTCTAATATATAATATTAGATGCACTTACCATTTATTTCCTTCAAATTTTGACATTTCCTCGGCACTCAGGGCCGTAGAGCAGTGAGGGATTTTTATCGTGCCAACACCTACCGTGACACGGGACCTCGGTTTTTGAGGTCTCATCCGAAGGGCCCGCAACTTTCGCTTCAATGTGCCGAGCGCATGGCGAAGGAACAGTTGCTACCCATTTCTTATCGACTTTGGTCAGTCGCGGCCGAGATTCGAACTCACGACCTCCCGATCATGGATCGAGAGCCTTACCGACTGAGCTACAGTGAACTTTGAAATGAGGTGAGATAACAACAGATGATTTACTTTTGGAATAGTTTGTTTGAACGTTGAAAAAAGTATATATATATAATTTGCTAAAAGCTATTGCATAATCTTGTTTATAGTTCAGAATGAGGTGAGATGGTACCAAAAGAGTTCTCTTTACAAGTTCAAGTCGCCCCTTCAGCTACAAACAGAAGTTAATCTTTCAATGGAATGACGAAAAATAGATTACTCTAATCGATATAGAATCAACAATAGATTAAAGACTTGAACTGAATATTAATGCACTTCCTGTCTGCAATTAGAAAAATATATATCATGTATCATATCATGCTGTTGCTGACTACAAAGTTCTAGGACATTGTAGTGATTCAATTTTTGAATAAAAATATTCATTTTATATTGTGTTACATAAGATGCACATACCACTGATTCAATCACAACATATCAACCATGAAGTATCCATGTATTTTGCTAGTTTGAGTGAAAGATGATCCACTTTTGGAATATTTTTCTTGAACGTCGAAAAATATATATAAAATTTGTTTAAAGCTATTTCATTATTTTGTGTATAGTTCAGAATGAGGTAGTATGGTAATAGAAGGTCTTTTCACAAGAACTAGCCCTCTCCTAAGTTAGAAATAGACGATAATTTTTAGTGGATTGTAAAGATAAGTGATTGTAATCGATATAGAATATACCATAGATCTGCCATACTTTTACAAGATGATTTTTTACACAGAATGTCAATGCACTTTTTGTACTACATATATCATATATTGTAGTTGCTGAGGACATAGTTTTAAGGCATTTTACTGATCCAGTTTTGGAATACCTACTTTCATTTTTATAATGTATAACATTGGATGCACATGGCAGTGTTTTCATTACCATGTATGAAGTATCCAAATATTTTGCAAGTTTGAATGTAAGAGGAAAACACACAGATGATCCACTATTGTCATAGTTTTCTTGAACTTCGAAAGATGGCTAAAAGCTATACTTTAATCACGCTTATATTTCAGATTTAGGTGAGATAAGGACATATGATCCGCTTTTGGAATAGTTTTCTTGAACGTCGAAAAAATATACATATAATTTGTTTAAAGTTGTTTTATAGTTTTGTTTAAAATTCAGAATGAGAGGAGATGGTATCAAAAGTGTACTAGCCGTGTGCTAAGAAGAGATAGAAATTATTTTTTCAGTGGATTGTAAAGAGAGGTGATTGTAATCGATATAGAATGTACCAAAGACTTGCCATACTTTGAAAGAAGGCTTTTTAAAAAAAAAATCAATATACTTCCTGACTGCAATTAGACGATTTTACTGCATATTTCATATCATGTTGTTGGGTACATAGTTTTAAGACACTTTACTGAAAACTCTTCACAAGTACAAGCCGTCCCCTAAGCCGGAAACAGGAGTTAGTCCTTCAATGGATAGTTGAATAAAAGATCATTCTGATCGATAAAGCATCTATAATCGATTCAAGATACTTTAGACGAAGGATTTTGAGAACGAATATTTCTGTTTAATTTTAGTTTGCAATTAGCTGAATGTACTTCATTTATCATATGTTGCTGCTACTGACTACATAGTTCTAAGGCACTCTACTGATCCAGTTTTTTAATACCTACATTCATTTTTCTAATATATAATATTAGATGCACTTACCATTTATTTCCTTCAAATTTTGACATTTCCTCGGCACTCAGGGCCGTAGAGCAGTGAGGGATTTTTATCGTGCCAACACCTACCGTGACACGGGACCTCGGTTTTTGAGGTCTCATCCGAAGGGCCCGCAACTTTCGCTTCAATGTGCCGAGCGCATGGCGAAGGAACAGTTGCTTCCAATTTCTTATCGACTTTGGTCAGTCGCGGCCGAGATTCGAACTCACGACCTCCCGATCATGGATCGAGAGCCTTACCGACTGAGCTACAGTGAACTTTGAAATGAGGTGAGATAACAACAGATGATTTACTTTTGGAATAGTTTGTTTGAACGTTGAAAAAAGTATATATATATAATTTGCTAAAAGCTATTGCATAATCTTGTTTATAGTTCAGAATGAGGTGAGATGGTACCAAAAGAGTTCTCTTTACAAGTTCAAGTCGCCCCTTCAGCTACAAACAGAAGTTAATCTTTCAATGGAATGACGAAAAATAGATTACTCTAATCGATATAGAATCAACAATAGATTAAAGACTTGAACTGAATATTAATGCACTTCCTGTCTGCAATTAGAAAAATATATATCATGTATCATATCATGCTGTTGCTGACTACAAAGTTCTAGGACATTGTAGTGATTCAATTTTTGAATAAAAATATTCATTTTATATTGTGTTACATAAGATGCACATACCACTGATTCAATCACAACATATCAACCATGAAGTATCCATGTATTTTGCTAGTTTGAGTGAAAGATGATCCACTTTTGGAATATTTTTCTTGAACGTCGAAAAATATATATAAAATTTGTTTAAAGCTATTTCATTATTTTGTGTATAGTTCAGAATGAGGTAGTATGGTAATAGAAGGTCTTTTCACAAGAACTAGCCCTCTCCTAAGTTAGAAATAGACGATAATTTTTAGTGGATTGTAAAGATAAGTGATTGTAATCGATATAGAATATACCATAGATCTGCCATACTTTTACAAGATGATTTTTTACACAGAATGTCAATGCACTTTTTGTACTACATATATCATATATTGTAGTTGCTGAGGACATAGTTTTAAGGCATTTTACTGATCCAGTTTTGGAATACCTACTTTCATTTTTATAATGTATAACATTGGATGCACATGGCAGTGTTTTCATTACCATGTATGAAGTATCCAAATATTTTGCAAGTTTGAATGTAAGAGGAAAACACACAGATGATCCACTATTGTCATAGTTTTCTTGAACTTCGAAAGATGGCTAAAAGCTATACTTTAATCACGCTTATATTTCAGATTTAGGTGAGATAAGGACATATGATCCGCTTTTGGAATAGTTTTCTTGAACGTCGAAAAAATATACATATAATTTGTTTAAAGTTGTTTTATAGTTTTGTTTAAAATTCAGAATGAGAGGAGATGGTATCAAAAGTGTACTAGCCGTGTGCTAAGAAGAGATAGAAATTATTTTTTCAGTGGATTGTAAAGAGAGGTGATTGTAATCGATATAGAATGTACCAAAGACTTGCCATACTTTGAAAGAAGGCTTTTTAAAAAAAAAATCAATATACTTCCTGACTGCAATTAGACGATTTTACTGCATATTTCATATCATGTTGTTGGGTACATAGTTTTAAGACACTTTACTGAAAACTCTTCACAAGTACAAGCCGTCCCCTAAGCCGGAAACAGGAGTTAGTCCTTCAATGGATAGTTGAATAAAAGATCATTCTGATCGATAAAGCATCTATAATCGATTCAAGATACTTTAGACGAAGGATTTTGAGAACGAATATTTCTGTTTAATTTTAGTTTGCAATTAGCTGAATGTACTTCATTTATCATATGTTGCTGCTACTGACTACATAGTTCTAAGGCACTCTACTGATCCAGTTTTTTAATACCTACATTCATTTTTCTAATATATAATATTAGATGCACTTACCATTTATTTCCTTCAAATTTTGACATTTCCTCGGCACTCAGGGCCGTAGAGCAGTGAGGGATTTTTATCGTGCCAACACCTACCGTGACACGGGACCTCGGTTTTTGAGGTCTCATCCGAAGGGCCCGCAACTTTCGCTTCAATGTGCCGAGCGCATGGCGAAGGAACAGTTGCTA
The DNA here is from genome assembly GCF_033153115.1 of Saccostrea echinata. Lineage (NCBI taxonomy): Eukaryota > Metazoa > Mollusca > Bivalvia > Ostreida > Ostreidae > Saccostrea > Saccostrea echinata. The sequence continues at coordinate 1,593,845 of NW_026889784.1, forward strand.
CCCATTTCTTATCGACTTTGGTCAGTCGCGGCCGAGATTCGAACTCACGACCTCCCGATCATGGATCGAGAGCCTTACCGACTGAGCTACAGTGAACTTTGAAATGAGGTGAGATAACAACAGATGATTTACTTTTGGAATAGTTTGTTTGAACGTTGAAAAAAGTATATATATATAATTTGCTAAAAGCTATTGCATAATCTTGTTTATAGTTCAGAATGAGGTGAGATGGTACCAAAAGAGTTCTCTTTACAAGTTCAAGTCGCCCCTTCAGCTACAAACAGAAGTTAATCTTTCAATGGAATGACGAAAAATAGATTACTCTAATCGATATAGAATCAACAATAGATTAAAGACTTGAACTGAATATTAATGCACTTCCTGTCTGCAATTAGAAAAATATATATCATGTATCATATCATGCTGTTGCTGACTACAAAGTTCTAGGACATTGTAGTGATTCAATTTTTGAATAAAAATATTCATTTTATATTGTGTTACATAAGATGCACATACCACTGATTCAATCACAACATATCAACCATGAAGTATCCATGTATTTTGCTAGTTTGAGTGAAAGATGATCCACTTTTGGAATATTTTTCTTGAACGTCGAAAAATATATATAAAATTTGTTTAAAGCTATTTCATTATTTTGTGTATAGTTCAGAATGAGGTAGTATGGTAATAGAAGGTCTTTTCACAAGAACTAGCCCTCTCCTAAGTTAGAAATAGACGATAATTTTTAGTGGATTGTAAAGATAAGTGATTGTAATCGATATAGAATATACCATAGATCTGCCATACTTTTACAAGATGATTTTTTACACAGAATGTCAATGCACTTTTTGTACTACATATATCATATATTGTAGTTGCTGAGGACATAGTTTTAAGGCATTTTACTGATCCAGTTTTGGAATACCTACTTTCATTTTTATAATGTATAACATTGGATGCACATGGCAGTGTTTTCATTACCATGTATGAAGTATCCAAATATTTTGCAAGTTTGAATGTAAGAGGAAAACACACAGATGATCCACTATTGTCATAGTTTTCTTGAACTTCGAAAGATGGCTAAAAGCTATACTTTAATCACGCTTATATTTCAGATTTAGGTGAGATAAGGACATATGATCCGCTTTTGGAATAGTTTTCTTGAACGTCGAAAAAATATACATATAATTTGTTTAAAGTTGTTTTATAGTTTTGTTTAAAATTCAGAATGAGAGGAGATGGTATCAAAAGTGTACTAGCCGTGTGCTAAGAAGAGATAGAAATTATTTTTTCAGTGGATTGTTAAGAGAGGTGATTGTAATCGATATAGAATGTACCAAAGACTTGCCATACTTTGAAAGAAGGCTTTTTAAAAAAAAAAAATCAATATACTTCCTGACTGCAATTAGACGATTTTACTGCATATTTCATATCATGTTGTTGGGTACATAGTTTTAAGACACTTTACTGAAAACTCTTCACAAGTACAAGCCGTCCCCTAAGCCGGAAACAGGAGTTAGTCCTTCAATGGATAGTTGAATAAAAGATCATTCTGATCGATAAAGCATCTATAATCGATTCAAGATACTTTAGACGAAGGATTTTGAGAACGAATATTTCTGTTTAATTTTAGTTTGCAATTAGCTGAGTGTACTTCATTTATCATATGTTGCTGCTGCTGACTACATAGTTCTAAGGCACTCTACTGATCCAGTTTTTTAATACCTACATTCATTTTTCTAATATATAATATTAGATGCACTTACCATTTATTTCCTTCAAATTTTGACATTTCCTCGGCACTCAGGGCCGTAGAGCAGTGAGGGATTTTTATCGTGCCAACACCTACCGTGACACGGGACCTCGGTTTTTGAGGTCTCATCCGAAGGGCCCGCAACTTTCGCTTCAATGTGCCGAGCGCATGGCGAAGGAACAGTTGCTACCCATTTCTTATCGACTTTGGTCAGTCGCGGCCGAGATTCGAACTCACGACCTCCCGATCATGGAGCGAGAGCCTTACCGACTGAGCTACAGTGAACTTTGAAATGAGGTGAGATAACAACAGATGATTTACTTTTGGAATAGTTTGTTTGAACGTTGAAAAAAGTATATATATATAATTTGCTAAAAGCTATTGCATAATCTTGTTTATAGTTCAGAATGAGGTGAGATGGTACCAAAAGAGTTCTCTTTACAAGTTCAAGTCGCCCCTTCAGCTACAAACAGAAGTTAATCTTTCAATGGAATGACGAAAAATAGATTACTCTAATCGATATAGAATCAACAATAGATTAAAGACTTGAACTGAATATTAATGCACTTCCTGTCTGCAATTAGAAAAATATATATCATGTATCATATCATGCTGTTGCTGACTACAAAGTTCTAGGACATTGTAGTGATTCAATTTTTGAATAAAAATATTCATTTTATATTGTGTTACATAAGATGCACATACCACTGATTCAATCACAACATATCAACCATGAAGTATCCATGTATTTTGCTAGTTTGAGTGAAAGATGATCCACTTTTGGAATATTTTTCTTGAACGTCGAAAAATATATATAAAATTTGTTTAAAGCTATTTCATTATTTTGTGTATAGTTCAGAATGAGGTAGTATGGTAATAGAAGGTCTTTTCACAAGAACTAGCCCTCTCCTAAGTTAGAAATAGACGATAATTTTTAGTGGATTGTAAAGATAAGTGATTGTAATCGATATAGAATATACCATAGATCTGCCATACTTTTACAAGATGATTTTTTACACAGAATGTCAATGCACTTTTTGTACTACATATATCATATATTGTAGTTGCTGAGGACATAGTTTTAAGGCATTTTACTGATCCAGTTTTGGAATACCTACTTTCATTTTTATAATGTATAACATTGGATGCACATGGCAGTGTTTTCATTACCATGTATGAAGTATCCAAATATTTTGCAAGTTTGAATGTAAGAGGAAAACACACAGATGATCCACTATTGTCATAGTTTTCTTGAACTTCGAAAGATGGCTAAAAGCTATACTTTAATCACGCTTATATTTCAGATTTAGGTGAGATAAGGACATATGATCCGCTTTTGGAATAGTTTTCTTGAACGTCGAAAAAATATACATATAATTTGTTTAAAGTTGTTTTATAGTTTTGTTTAAAATTCAGAATGAGAGGAGATGGTATCAAAAGTGTACTAGCCGTGTGCTAAGAAGAGATAGAAATTATTTTTTCAGTGGATTGTAAAGAGAGGTGATTGTAATCGATATAGAATGTACCAAAGACTTGCCATACTTTGAAAGAAGGCTTTTTTTAAAAAAAAAAAATCAATATACTTCCTGACTGCAATTAGACGATTTTACTGCATATTTCATATCATGTTGTTGGGTACATAGTTTTAAGACACTTTACTGAAAACTCTTCACAAGTACAAGCCGTCCCCTAAGCCGGAAACAGGAGTTAGTCCTTCAATGGATAGTTGAATAAAAGATCATTCTGATCGATAAAGCATCTATAATCGATTCAAGATACTTTAGACGAAGGATTTTGAGAACGAATATTTCTGTTTAATTTTAGCTGAATGTATTTCATTTATCATATAATGCTGCTGCTGACTACATAGTTCTAAGGCACTCTACTGATCCAGTTTTTTAATACCTACATTCATTTTTCTAATATATAATATTAGATGCACTTACCATTTATTTCCTTCAAATTTTGACATTTCCTCGGCACTCAGGGCCGTAGAGCAGTGAGGGATTTTTATCGTGCCAACACCTACCGTGACACGGGACCTCGGTTTTTGAGGTCTCATCCGAAGGGCCCGCAACTTTCGCTTCAATGTGCCGAGCGCATGGCGAAGGAACAGTTGCTACCCATTTCTTATCGACTTTGGTCAGTCGCGGCCGAGATTCGAACTCACGACCTCCCGATCATGGAGCGAGAGCCTTACCGACTGAGCTACAGTGAACTTTGAAATGAGGTGAGATAACAACAGATGATTTACTTTTGGAATAGTTTGTTTGAACGTTGAAAAAAGTATATATATATAATTTGCTAAAAGCTATTGCATAATCTTGTTTATAGTTCAGAATGAAGTGAGATGGTACCAAAAGAGTTCTCTTTACAAGTTCAAGTCGCCCCTTCAGCCACAAACAGAAGTTAATCTTTCAATGGAATGACGAAAAATAGATTACTCTAATCGATATAGAATCAACAATAGATTAAAGACTTGAACTGAATATTAATGCACTTCCTGTCTGCAATTAGAAAAATATATATCATGTATCATATCATGCTGTTGCTGACTACAAAGTTCTAGGACATTGTAGTGATTCAATTTTTGAATAAAAATATTCATTTTATATTGTGTTACATAAGATGCACATACCACTGATTCAATCACAACATATCAACCATGAAGTATCCATGTATTTTGCTAGTTTGAGTGAAAGATGATCCACTTTTGGAATATTTTTCTTGAACGTCGAAAAATATATATAAAATTTGTTTAAAGCTATTTCATTATTTTGTGTATAGTTCAGAATGAGGTAGTATGGTAATAGAAGGTCTTTTCACAAGAACTAGCCCTCTCCTAAGTTAGAAATAGACGATAATTTAATTTTTAGTGGATTGTAAAGATAAGTGATTGTAATCGATATAGAATATACCATAGATCTGCCATACTTTTACAAGATGATTTTTTACACAGAATGTCAATGCACTTTTTGTACTACATATATCATATATTGTAGTTGCTGAGGACATAGTTTTAAGGCATTTTACTGATCCAGTTTTGGAATACCTACTTTCATTTTTATAATGTATAACATTGGATGCACATGGCAGTGTTTTCATTACCATGTATGAAGTATCCAAATATTTTGCAAGTTTGAATGTAAGAGGAAAACACACAGATGATCCACTATTGTCATAGTTTTCTTGAACTTCGAAAGATGGCTAAAAGCTATACTTTAATCACGCTTATATTTCAGATTTAGGTGAGATAAGGACATATGATCCGCTTTTGGAATAGTTTTCTTGAACGTCGAAAAAATATACATATAATTTGTTTAAAGTTGTTTTATAGTTTTGTTTAAAATTCAGAATGAGAGGAGATGGTATCAAAAGTGTACTAGCCGTGTGCTAAGAAGAGATAGAAATTATTTTTTCAGTGGATTGTTAAGAGAGGTGATTGTAATCGATATAGAATGTACCAAAGACTTGCCATACTTTGAAAGAAGGCTTTTTTAAAAAAAAAATCAATATACTTCCTGACTGCAATTAGACGATTTTACTGCATATTTTATATCATGTTGTTGGGTACATAGTTTTAAGACACTTTACTGAAAACTCTTCACAAGTACTAGCCGTCCCCTAAGCCGGAAACAGGAGTTAGTCCTTCAGTGGACAGTTGAATAAAAGATCATTCTGATCGATAAAGCATCTATAATCGATTCAAGATACTTTAGACGAAGGATTTTGAGAACGAATATTTTTGTTTAATTTTAGTTTGCAATTAGCTGAATGTATTTCATTTATCATATGTTGCTGCTGCTGACTACATAGTTCTAAGGCACTCTACTGATCCAGTTTTTTAATACCTACATTCATTTTTCTAATATATAATATTAGATGCACTTACCATTTATTTCCTTCAAATTTTGACATTTCCTCGGCACTCAGGGCCGTAGAGCAGTGAGGGATTTTTATCGTGCCAACACCTACCGTGACACGGGACCTCGGTTTTTGAGGTCTCATCCGAAGGGCCCGCAACATTCGCTTCAATGTGCCGAGCGCATGGCGAAGGAACAGTTGCTACCCATTTCTTATCGACTTTGGTCAGTCGCGGCCGAGATTCGAACTCACGACCTCCCGATCATGGAGCGAGAGCCTTACCGACTGAGCTACAGTGAACTTTGAAATGAGGTGAGATAACAACAGATGATTTACTTTTGGAATAGTTTGTTTGAACGTTGAAAAAAGTATATATATATAATTTGCTAAAAGCTATTGCATAATCTTGTTTATAGTTCAGAATGAGGTGAGATGGTACCAAAAGAGTTCTCTTTACAAGTTCAAGTCGCCCCTTCAGCTACAAACAGAAGTTAATCTTTCAATGGAATGACGAAAAATAGATTACTCTAATCGATATAGAATCAACAATAGATTAAAGACTTGAACTGAATATTAATGCACTTCCTGTCTGCAATTAGAAAAAATATATATCATGTATCATATCATGCTGTTGCTGACTACAAAGTTCTAGGACATTGTAGTGATTCAATTTTTGAATAAAAATATTCATTTTATATTGTGTTACATAAGATGCACATACCACTGATTCAATCACAACATATCAACCATGAAGTATCCATGTATTTTGCTAGTTTGAGTGAAAGATGATCCACTTTTGGAATATTTTTCTTGAACGTCGAAAAATATATATAAAATTTGTTTAAAGCTATTTCATTATTTTGTGTATAGTTCAGAATGAGGTAGTATGGTAATAGAAGGTCTTTTCACAAGAACTAGCCCTCTCCTAAGTTAGAAATAGACGATAATTTTTAGTGGATTGTAAAGATATGTGATTGTAATCGATATAGAATATACCATAGATCTGCCATACTTTTACAAGATGATTTTTTACACAGAATGTCAATGCACTTTTTGTACTACATATATCATATATTGTAGTTGCTGAGGACATAGTTTTAAGGCATTTTACTGATCCAGTTTTGGAATACCTACTTTCATTTTTATAATGTATAACATTGGATGCACATGGCAGTGTTTTCATTACCATGTATGAAGTATCCAAATATTTTGCAAGTTTGAATGTAAGAGGAAAACACACAGATGATCCACTATTGTCATAGTTTTCTTGAACTTCGAAAGATGGCTAAAAGCTATACTTTAATCACGCTTATATTTCAGATTTAGGTGAGATAAGGACATATGATCCGCTTTTGGAATAGTTTTCTTGAACGTCGAAAAAATATACATATAATTTGTTTAAAGTTGTTTTATAGTTTTGTTTAAAATTCAGAATGAGAGGAGATGGTATCAAAAGTGTACTAGCCGTGTGCTAAGAAGAGATAGAAATTATTTTTTCAGTGGATTGTAAAGAGAGGTGATTGTAATCGATATAGAATGTACCAAAGACTTGCCATACTTTGAAAGAAGGCTTTTTTCAAAAAAATTCAATATACTTCCTAACTGCAATTAGACGATTTTACTGCATATTTTATATCATGTTGTTGGGTACATAGTTTTAAGACACTTTACTGAAAACTCTTCACAAGTACTAGCCGTCCCCTAAGCCGGAAACAGGAGTTAGTCCTTCAGTGGATAGTTGAATAAAAGATCATTCTGATCGATAAAGCATCTATAATCGATTCAAGATACTTTAGACGAAGGATTTTGAGAACGAATATTTTTGTTTAATTTTAGTTTGCAATTAGCTGAATGTACTTCATTTATCATATGTTGCTGCTGCTGACTACATAGATCTAAGGCACTCTACTGATCCAGTTTTTTAATACCTACATTCATTTTTCTAATATATAATATTAGATGCACTTACCATTTATTTCCTTCAAATTTTGACATTTCCTCGGCACTCAGGGCCGTAGAGCAGTGAGGGATTTTTATCGTGCCAACACCTACCGTGACACGGGACCTCGGTTTTTGAGGTCTCATCCGAAGGGCCCGCAACTTTCGCTTCAATGTGCCGAGCGCATGGCGAAGGAACAGTTGCTACCCATTTCTTATCGACTTTGGTCAGTCGCGGCCGAGATTCGAACTCACGACCTCCCGATCATGGATCGAGAGCCTTACCGACTGAGCTACAGTGAACTTTGAAATGAGGTGAGATAACAACAGATGATTTACTTTTGGAATAGTTTGTTTGAACGTTGAAAAAAGTATATATATATAATTTGCTAAAAGCTATTGCATAATCTTGTTTATAGTTCAGAATGAGGTGAGATGGTACCAAAAGAGTTCTCTTTACAAGTTCAAGTCGCCCCTTCAGCTACAAACAGAAGTTAATCTTTCAATGGAATGACGAAAAATAGATTACTCTAATCGATATAGAATCAACAATAGATTAAAGACTTGAACTGAATATTAATGCACTTCCTGTCTGCAATTAGAAAAAAATATATATCATGTATCATATCATGCTGTTGCTGACTACAAAGTTCTAGGACATTGTAGTGATTCAATTTTTGAATAAAAATATTCATTTTATATTTTGTTACATAAGATGCACATACCACTGATTCAATCACAACATATCAACCATGAAGTATCCATGTATTTTGCTAGTTTGAGTGAAAGATGATCCACTTTTGGAATATTTTTCTTGAACGTCGAAAAATATATATAAAATTTGTTTAAAGCTATTTCATTATTTTGTGTATAGTTCAGAATGAGGTAGTATGGTAATAGAAGGTCTTTTCACAAGAACTAGCCCTCTCCTAAGTTAGAAATAGACGATAATTTTTAGTGGATTGTAAAGATAAGTGATTGTAATCGATATAGAATATACCATAGATCTGCCATACTTTTACAAGATGATTTTTTACACAGAATGTCAATGCACTTTTTGTACTACATATATCATATATTGTAGTTGCTGAGGACATAGTTTTAAGGCATTTTACTGATCCAGTTTTGGAATACCTACTTTCATTTTTATAATGTATAACATTGGATGCACATGGCAGTGTTTTCATTACCATGTATGAAGTATCCAAATATTTTGCAAGTTTGAATGTAAGAGGAAAACACACAGATGATCCACTATTGTCATAGTTTTCTTGAACTTCGAAAGATGGCTAAAAGCTATACTTTAATCACGCTTATATTTCAGATTTAGGTGAGATAAGGACATATGATCCGCTTTTGGAATAGTTTTCTTGAACGTCGAAAAAATATACATATAATTTGTTTAAAGTTGTTTTATAGTTTTGTTTAAAATTCAGAATGAGAGGAGATGGTATCAAAAGTGTACTAGCCGTGTGCTAAGAAGAGATAGAAATTATTTTTTCAGTGGATTGTAAAGAGAGGTGATTGTAATCGATATAGAATGTACCAAAGACTTGCCATACTTTGAAAGAAGGCTTTTTTCAAAAAAATTCAATATACTTCCTGACTGCAATTAGACGATTTTACTGCATATTTCATATCATGTTGTTGGGTACATAGTTTTAAGACACTTTACTGAAAACTCTTCACAAGTACTAGCCGTCCCCTAAGCCGGAAACAGAAGTTAGTTCTTCAATATATAGTTAGAGAAAAGATGATTCTGAATCGATAAAGGATCTATAATCGATTCAAGATACTTTAGACGAAGGACTTTAGGAACGAAATTTTTATTGTAGTTTTAGTTTGCAATTACATGTATGTACTTCATGTATTATATCTTGCTGTTGCTGACTACATAGTTCTAAGGCACTCTACTGATCTAGCCATTTTCCTAATGTATAATATTAGATGCACTTACAGTACCCGCAACATTATTCTTTACAATTCTATCGTGTCCTATCGTGCGTTTATCCTATTGTATCGTGCGTGTATCCTATCGTATCGTTTTTTTTGCGTTTATCAGGTTTTGCGTTTTCTAGCGTGTTTTGCGTTTATAAGGTTCTATCGTGTATCGTGTTTTGCGTTTATCGTGTACATTCGAAAACCATCGCTTTATATCTTTACTATGGGAAGAAACACCAGAGATACCCCGAGTTTATTTTTCGTTTTTTTTTACTTACTTACGATTACTTCAACTGAGAAGAGGAAAAGAACGTTTTGCATCTTAGCTTTGGTCTATTATTTAAAGAAGTAAGCATAGAATTAATAAATGAATAAATTAATAAATAAATAAATAGATTTGAAAACAAAATTATTGCGATAAAGCAGAGAGCGTAAATCGAAAGTTAAATCCCTTTTTTTTTTTAAATGAAATAAACGATCACTTGGTCTTTATTTTAATTTATCGAATTGTAGAGATTAAAAATGTTATAATTTTCTTTAAACAGTCAGTTATTAGAGGAAGATTTTAAAAAGGCAGGAGTACAGTATGTGTACCAAAAAATAATAAAAAGCACGGGTCTAATGTTGTTTTTTTTTTTGTTTTGTTTTTGTTTCTTTATTTTTTTTAGCTACAAAATCAATTCTGCACAAGGTATTCATTTTTTTTCCGAGGCATTATCTGATATTATAGTAATGTTTTTATGTCTCTGATCTGCATGTATGAACAATTATTTAAAGTCTTGAAACCAGATGATTCATAAAGCATAAGATAATGAGCATGATAACATTTACATATATTTTGTCCGTGCGCGCAATTTTTATATTTCCTGTTTATTTTTTTATCACTATTTATCTAACATAATTCCCTGATATGGCCTAATAAAAAAAAATGTACAAAATATAATGCACGAAAATATTCGACCCAATTCATCATACCATGATATTTACTATAATATAAAAGATGTTCATTTATATTTCTTACTGGCATTAGAAAATCTAGAAAAAAAAAATATGTACAGAAAAAAAAACATGATTACTTTCAAAAGCTTACTTATTTCGGAGTGGAAATAAACTGAATATATACTGTATCTGAGTGACAATTTGAAGAAATTTCTTACCAGAAAACTGACACCTATTTGTACCTCTCCAATCAGAACACTGTCTTCATGTCCGATCAAGACACCCCCCCCCCCTCCCCTAAATGACGCCTCGGCCTGTGTGTATTCACCGTCAACATACCTGCACTGCTCTCGCACCTGGTGTCATGTATTTACCTTGAATTCTACCTGATTCCAATGAAATGCATCTTCTTATTTTCGAGATTCTATTCATAACTTGAATGAACAACACTTAATAGAAATTAAAGATTTCATTTTAAAAAAAATTGAATAATTGTAAAATGTATGGATTTTTAAAAAAAAAATCCATCCAGGCTTAAATTATAAAACAAAATTTGTATGAATGAAATAAAGTCCCTACACTTCTTCGGTTGTTTTATTTCATTTGTATAATGTTTATATTATGTTTAAATAACTTAGTATTTAAAAGAAACGTTTAAAAAAAATACTGTGCTTATGGTACATGAACCTCCGGATCATCGGGTTTTCTGTGTAAAACAAAAATAAAATAATTCTCGGTTAAATTTTATTGATGAAAGAGGGTAACTAGTTCTAAAATTCTAAACTACGAAATTCACCACGCATTATGTTTCTTCGATATTAAAAGCAGGTATTTAAAAAAATGAAACGAAATCGTCTGCTTTCGCCATGATTACGCAAGAGTACAAAATTCTAAGGCACTCTACTCATCCAGCTTTCGAATAAATGCCTTCATTTTTATGATGTGTAACATCGGATGCACATACCACTGACTTCATCACCATGTAACTACTAGTTTGAATATGACAAGAAACCCATACAGATGATCCACTTCTTTTAGTTTTAATTATATATCGATATCTTCTATATATTGGATATAATCTTCCACTGTTTTTAAATTCTTTCTCTGGATCCCCCCGTTTTTTAAAATTGCCGGATTAGTCTAAAAAATGGTGAACCTTACCTTGTAACAACCCAACAACCCTAATTACTTACCAAGCACATGTATATGTATTCAGTTTATTCTTAGTTGACAGATTATTTAAGAATTTTTATTTAAAAAATTGTTATTTTGAAATGACTTTAAATAAACATGAAATTTCAAAAGTGAATAACATTTCAATAATTGAAATAAATATCAAAATATTAAACAAAATGACAATCACTTTTCTCAATGATAACTAAAACATGTACATCAGATTCCAATGCTGTGAGGAATTTTAATTTCAGTGGAGATGAGTTCATAGTAGTTCATTCATTGACGTAATCATAGGAGTTCATTCATTGATTCATTGTCTAGTATTCCCTTTAGGTGTTTAGTGATACCTTAAGAGTTAAAGAAAAAAAATTACAGAACTGAAAAAAAAAATTGTGTAACATATCCACCACAATAAAAATATTAAAAGTTGTAATATCAAGGGAGTTATGAGACTATATATATTATATTAAATAAAATGTTTCCAAGCCCGATGTTTATTCACTTAGCATTACATGTGGTAGCTAAACACAGATCCGTACAAAATCCAGGGGGTTTTTTTCGCAGAGAGAAAAGGATTTGATTGCTATTTAAAGGAAGTCTACATATAGTAGGCGTAAAAAGTGGAGGGCTATATCTCGGAAATTAGAGATGGTACCATCATCATTTCATCACAGAAGTAGAAAATAACCCGAAGTACCCTACCCTCAAAATTTCAGACCCCAGGACAGGGGACGTCGATGTCTCTGAGCCCGATGTTTCTTCATAGAGTATTATATAGTAGGCCTGAAACCTGGAGGGCTATATCTCGGAAACAAGAGACGGTACCATCACCATTTTTTCCCAGAAGTGGTAAATGACCCGTAGTATCCTACCCTCAAAATTTCAGACCCTGGGACAGGGGACGTCGATGTCTCTGAGCCCGATGTTTCTTCATAGAGTATTATATAGTAGGCCTGAAACCTGGAGGGCTATATCTCGGAAACAAGAGATGGTACCATCACCATTTTTTCCCAGAAGTGGTAAATGACCCGTAGTCCCTACCCTCAAAATTTCCTAAGCGCGGGACAGGGGACTACGATGTCTCTGAGCCCGATGTTTATTCATAGAGTATTATATAGTAGGCCTAAAACCTGGAGGGCTATATCTCGGCAACTAGAGATGGTACCATCATCATTTTTTCACAGAAGTGGTAAATGACCCGTAGTACCCTACCCTCAAAATTTCAGACCCCGGGACAGGGAACTTCGATGTCTATGAGCCCGATGTTTATTCATATAGTATTATATAGTAGGTCTGAAAGTTGGAGGGCTATATATCGGAAACTAGAGATGGTACTATAACCATTTTTTCCCAGAAGTGGTAAATGACCCGTAGTACCCTACCCTCAAAATTTCAGATCCCGGGACAGGGGACGTCGATGTTTCTGAGCCCGATGTTTATTCATAGAGTATTATATAGTAGGCCTGAAACCTGGAGGGCTATATCACGGAAACTAGAGATGGTACCATCACCATTTTCTCACAGAAGTGGTAAATGACCCGTGGTACCCTACCCTCAAAATTTCAGACAACGGAACAGGGGACTTCGATGTCTCTGAGCCCGATGTTTATTCATAGAGTATTATATAGTAGGTCTGAAACCTGGAGGGCTATATCTTGGAAACTAGAGATGGTACCATCGACATTTCTTCACAGAAGTGGTAAATGACCTGTAGAACCCTACCTTTAAAATTTTCAGAGCCCGGGACAGGGGACTACGATGTCCCTGAGCCCGATGTTAATTCATATAGTATTATGTAGTAGGTTTGAATCTTGGAGGGCTTTATCTCGGAAACAAGACATGATAGTATCACTATTTTTTCCCAGAAGTGGTAAATGACCCGTAGTACCCTACCCTCAAAATTTCCTAAGCCCGGGACAGGGGACTACGATGTCTCTGAGCCCGATGTTTATGCATAGAGTATTATATAGTTATATACTAGAGATGGTACCATAACCGTTTTTTCACAGAAGTGGTAAATGACCCGTAGTACCCTACCCTCAAAATTTCAGACCCCGGGACAGGGAACTTCGATGTCTCTGAGCCCGATGTTTATTCATATAGTATTATATAGTAGGTCTGAGACTTGGGGGGCTAAACCTCGGAAACTAGAGATGGTATTATAACCATTTTTTCCCAAAAGTGGTAAATGAACAGTAGTACCCTACCCTCAAAATTTCAGACCCCGGGACAGGGGACTTCGATGTCTCTGAGCCCGATGTTCATTCATAGAGTATTATATGGTAGGCCTGAAACCTGGAGGGCTATATCACGGAAACTAGAGATGGTACCATCACCATTTTCTCACAGAAGTGGTAAATTACCCCTTGTACTCTATCCTCAAAACTTCAAATCCCGGCACAAGGGACTTCGATGTCTTTGAGCCCGATGTTTATTCATATAGTATTATATAGTAGGCCTGAACCCTGGAGGGATATATCTGGGAAACTAAAGATGGTACCAGCACCATTTTTTCACAGAAGTGGTAAATGACCCGTAGTACCCTAACCTTAAAATTTCAAACTCCACGACAAAGGAATTCGATGTCTCTGAGCCCGATGTTTATTCATAGAGTATTATATAGTAGGCCTGAAACCTGGAGGGCTATATCTCGGAAACTAGAGATGGTACCATCACCATTTCTTCAAAGAAGTGGTAAATGACCCGTAGTACCCTACCTTCAAAATTTCAGACCCCAGGACAGGGGACTTTGATGTCTCTAAGCCCGATGTTTATTCATATAGTATTATATAGTAGGCCTGAAACCTGGAGGGCTATATTTTCGGAAACTAGAGAAGGTACCATCACAATTTTTACACAGAAGCGGTAAATGACCCGTATAACCATACCCTCAAAATCTCCTGAGCCCGGGACAGGGAACTTCGATATCTATGAGCCCGATGTTTATTCATAGAGTATTATATAGTAGGCCTGAAACCTGGAGGGCTATATCTCGGAAACTAGAGATGGTACCATCACCATTTTTTAACAGAAGTGGTAAATGATCCGTAGTACCCTACCCTCAAAATTTCCTGAGCCCGGGCAGGGACTTCGATGTCTCTGAGCCCGATGTTTATTCATATAGTATTATATAGTAGGTCTGAAACCTGGAGGGCTATATCTCGGAAACTACAGATGGTACCATCACCATTTTCTCACAGAAGTGGTAAATGACCCGTGGTACCCTACCCTCTAAATTTCAGACCCCGGCACAGGGGTCTTCGATGTCTCTGAGCCCGATGTTTATTCATATAGTATTATATAGTGGGCCTGAAACCTGGAGGGCTATATAACAAAATCTAGAGATGGTACCATCACCATTTTCTTACAGAAGTGGTAAATAATTCGTAGTACCCTACCCTCAAAATCTCAGACCCCGGGACAGGGGACTTCGATGTCTCTGAGCCCGATGTTTATTCATATAGTATTATATAGTAGGTCTGAAACCTGGAGGGCTATATCTCGGAAACTAGAGATGGTACCATCACCATTTTTTCCCAGAAGTGGTAAATGACCCGTATAACCCTACCCTCAAAATGTCAGACCCCGGGACAGGGAACTTCAATGTCTATGAGCCCGATGTTTATTCATATAGTATTATATAGTAGGCATGAAACCTGGAGGGCTATATCTCGGAAACTAGAGATGGTACTATCACCATTTTTTCACAGAAGTGGTAAATGACCCGTATATTCCTACCCTGAAAATTTGAGACCCCGGGACAGGGGACTTCGATGTCCCTGAGACCGATGTTTATTCATATAGTATTAGGTCTGAAACTTGGAGGGCTATATCTCGGATACTAGAGATGATAGTATCACTATTTTTTTCCCAGAAGTGGTAAATGACCCGTAGTACCTTACCCTCAAAATTTCCTAAGCCCGGGACAGGGGACTACGATGTCTCTGAGCCCGATTTTTATTCATAGAGTATTATATAGTAGGCCTGAAACCTGGAGGGCTATTTCTCGGAAACGAGAGATGGTACCACCACCATTTTATCACAGAAGTGGAAAATGACCCGTAGTACCCTACCCTCAAAATGTCCGACCCAGGGACAGGGAACTTCGATGTCTCTGAGCCCGATGTTTATTCATATAGTATTATATAGTAGGTCTGAGACTTTGAGGGCTATATCTCGGAAACTAGAGATGGTATCATAACCATTTTTTCCCAAAAGTGGTAAATGAACCGTAGTACCCTACCCTCAAAATTTCAGACCCTGGGACAAGGGACTTCGATGTCTCTAAGCCCGATGTTTATTCATAGAGTATTATATGGTAGGCCTGAAACCTGGAGGGCTATATCACGGAAACTAGAGATGGTACAATCACCATTTTCTCACAGAAGTGGTAAATTACCCCTTGTACTCTATCCTCAAAACTTCAAATCCCGGCACAAGGGACTTCGATGTCCCTGAGCCCGATGTTTATTCATATAGTATTATATAGTAGGCCTGAACCCTGGAGGAATATATCTGGGAAACTAAAGATGGTACCAGCACCATTTTTTCACAGAAGTGGTAAATGACCCGTAGTACCCTAACCTTAAAATTTCAAACTCCACGACAAAGGAATTCGATGTCTCTGAGCCCGATGTTTATTCATAGAGTATTATATAGTAGGCCTGAAACCTTGAGGGCTATATCTCGGAAACTAGAGATGGTACCATCACCATTTTTTCACAGAAGTGGTAAATGACCCGTAGTACCCTACCCTCTAAATTTCCTGAGCCAGGGCAGGGACTTCGATGTCTCTGAGCCCGATGTTTATTCATAGAGTATTATATAGTAGGTCTGAAACTTGGAGGGCTATATCTCGGAAACTACAGATGGTACCATCACCATTTCTTCACAGAAGGGGTAAATGACCCGTAGTACCCTACCCTCAAAATTTCAGACCCCGGGACAGGGGACTAGGTTGTCCCTGAGCCCGATGTTTATTCATATAGTATTATATAGTAGGCCTGAAACCTGGAGGGCTAAACCTCGGAAACTAGAGATGGTACCATCACCATTTTTTCACAGAAGTGGTAAATGACCCGTAGTACTCTACCCTGATAATATCAGACCCCGGGACAGGGAACTTCAATGTCTATGAGCCCGATGTTTATTCATAGAGTATTATATAGTAGGCCTGAAACCTGAAGGGCTATATCTCGGAAACTAGAGATGGTACCATCACCATTTCTTCACAGAAGTGGTAAATGACCCGTAGTACCCTACCCTCAAAATTTCAGACCCCAGGACAGGGGACTTTGATGTCTCTAAGCCCGATGTTTATTCATATAGTATTATATAGTAGGCCTGAAACCTGGAGGGCTATATTTTCGGAAACAAGAGAAGGTACCATCACAATCTTTACACAGAAGCGGTAAATGACCCGTATAACCATACCCTCAAAATCTCCTGAGCCCGGGACAGGGAACTTCGATATCTATGAGCCCGATGTTTATTCATAGAGTATTATATAGTAGGCCTGAAACCTGGAGGGCTATATCTCGGAAACTAGAGATGGTACCATCACCATTTTTTAACAGAAGTGGTAAATGACCAGTATATCCCTACCCTGAAAACCTGAGACCCTGGGACAAGGGACTTCGATGTCCCTTTGCCCGATGTTTATTCATATAGTATTATGTAGAAGGTCTGAAACCCGGAGGGCTATATCACGTAAACTAGAGACGGTACCATCCCCATTTTTTCACAGAAGTGGTAAATGACCCATAGTTCCCTACCCTCAAAAATTCAGACCCCGGGACAGGGGACTTCTATGTCTCTGAGCCCGATGTTTATTCATATCGTTTTATATAGTAGGTCTGAAACCTGGAGGGCTATATCTCGGAAACTAGAGATGGTACCAGCACTATTTTTTCCCAAAAGTGGTAAATGACCCGTAGTACCCTACCCTCAAAATTTCAGACCCCGGGACAGGGAACTTCGATGTCTCTGAGCCCGATGTTTATTCATATACTATTATATAGTAGGCCTGAAACCTGGAGGGCTATATCTCGGAAACTAGAGATGGTACTATAACCATTTTTTTTCCCAGAAGTGGTAAATGACCCGTAGTACCCTACCCTCAAAATTTCCTAAGCCCGGGAGAGGGGACTTCGATGTCCCCAGGTCCAACGTTTATTAATATAGTATTATATAGTAGGTCTGAAACTTGGAGGGCTATATCTCGGAAACTAGAGAAGACACCATCATAATTTTCTCACAGAAATGGTAACTGACGCGTAGTACCCTACCCTCAAAATTTCAGACCCTGGGACAGGGGATCTTCGATATCCCCGCGCCCGATGTTTATTCATATAGTATTATATAGTAGGCCTAAAATCTGGAAGGCTATATCTCGGAAACTAGAGATGGTACCATCACCATTTTATCACAGAAGTGGTAACTGACCGGTAGTATCCTACCCTCAAAATTTCAGACCCCGGCACATCATACTTCGAAGTCCCCGAGCCCGATGTTTATTGATATAGTATTATATAGTAGGCCTAAAAACTGGAGGGCTATATCTCGGTAACTTGAAACGGTACCATCACCATTTTATCACAGAAGTGGTAACTGACCCGTAGTACCCTACCCCCAAAATTTCAGACACCGGGACAGGGGACTTCGATGTCCCCGAGCCCGATTTTTATTTATATAGTATTATATAGTAGGCCTAAAAACTGGAGGGCTATATCAAGGAAATTAGAGACAGTACCATCACCATTTTTTCACAGAAGTGGAAACTGACCCGTAGTACCCTACCCTCAAAATTTCAGACCCTGGGACAGGGGGCTTCGATGTTTTCACTAGAGTGCATTCTCGAAAACACGTTATTTGAATTTAATGGCAAATATTACAAACAAACAATCGGGTATCCAATGGGAAGCCCAAGTAGTCCAGAAATATCGGACCTAAGAGTATATCAAATAACTGAAATGGTAGTAAACAACTATGAATACAAACACAAAATTTGCTTCCATGGGCGATTCCGTGATGACGGATTTATGATTTACGATGGCTCGGAAAACGAAATTATTCGCTTTTTTGAAATAACAAATGAATGTCTTCCTTTATTGAAATTTACCTATGAAATATCTGAAGCATCACTACCATTTTTGGACACATATGTATACAAAGGAAACCGTTTCAAGGAATTTCATATTCTTGATGTTAAGTCATATATTAAACCAACAAACACATTCCAATATTTGCACCGCCACAGCGCTCACCCTAAATCAGTTTTGAAAGGCTTTATTAAGGGGGAATGTATATGTACACAATACACGTGACAAGGAAATATTGCACAACGAACTTCTGGAGTTCAGATCACACCTTTTAAACAGAGAATACCCGGTACAAGAGAACTGAGATTGACACAATTATTAATGAATCCTTAGCTGAAAACAGTCATAACGTTACATAAAACCAAGAAAACAAAGGAAATACCTATTGTTCTAATTACAAAGTGTGACCCAAGAATCAAAGGGCTGAAATCCAAATTATTAAAAATACTGGTCATTAGTTTTAAAAGATGAAACATGCAAAGAAATCTTTCAAACAAAACCAATGATTGCATATGCTAAACATAAAAGTATTAGTGATTTGCTTACAAAAGCTATTTGCCACAATAGAAATTACGGTTGGATCCTTGAGGAAGGCGGGGCCGTGATTTTGATTTTTAATACACCAATACGATATCAAACCGCCGAAACACTTTGCTGTCATAATAATACAGTCAATAATTAATTACTCATTCAAAACAATGTCAGAATGAAATAGAAATAAAAAAAAAGTCGCAGCACTGTTTCGGGTCCTATAAATTGAGAATTGTGTGGCTGATGGGTGTTGCCTAAATGCACAAAAAATCTAAGCGTCATGTTCATCTCTGATGTACATTTCTTTGATCTGCAAAATGAAAAAAAAAAATTACATCTTTAGAACTGTTGAAAGAGTTATTTGAAAAATCCTTGTTACCAATATAACACATTAAATGACTAAATTCAGCAACTAGTATTTTCATATCAATGATAAAAAAAAATCAAAATCCAGGAACCACGTTCATCTCTACTGTATGTTCACTTCACTTGAATATTTAGAAACATATCTTCCTTTTCAAATGATCGCCCGCATGACGCAGTGGTTAGAGCGTCTGCTTTAGAGTCGCGAAGTAAGGAGCTGATCCTTTTGTAATGGGTTCGAATCCCACTGTGGGACGTGGAGAAGGGTCCTTCGGACGAGACCGTATAAACCGAGGTCCCAACAACAGATATTTTGTTATAAATGATACAAAACAAAGTCCAAACACTTACTGACTCTCTTACATATGTACAACTGACTTGCACAATGAAAATTCCCTTTCTCAACAACTGTAGGAAGCAGTACCCTGTAAGTAATATTTTGCATAAGATTGACTAGGCTCAACATCTAGTATTTTCCCTGTCAATGACCAAAAATCATACTCAATGTACTAAACATATGTCTTACATGTATATTAATATGTTCAATTCACCTGCAGAACAAACTCCTACTACTTACTTTGAAAACTATTGGATGGATTATCCAGGAAAATGATGTATATAAATAAACAATATTTTGCACCAAAAAATGATGAAATTCAACACCCGCTACTTTCCCCATAAATGATCTTAAATCAAAATCAGACAACCATGTACATCTCTAATGAAAGTTTAATCTCTCCTGCAAAGTGAAAAATACCTTCGGATTTTGTAATCGATATTGTGCATTAAATTGACCAAGTTCAGCATTTAATATCCCTCTCATAAATGATCAAAATCAAAATCCAGGTACCATGCACATTTCTGAGGATAGATAATTGATCCACAATTGTCGGAATACTTTGGGAAAATGATTTCCTCTTTATACAATATTGTGCATAAAAATGAACATGTGCAACCACAGCTATTTTCCACCATCAAGTTCAAAATCAAAGTACTCAATAGATCCTTCAGATATGTACAATATACCTACAATTACAATATATTGATTTCTTATTTTGAACAATTTAGCAGGGAATACCCATACAAATGTTATACTCTCTTATAATTTGCAGAAAAATGACTGAAGTTCCATAACTGCATTTTTAACCATTAATGATCAGAAGGTTAAATCAAACTACTTAGCTCATACTGGATGTAAACATGTACAATTGATCTGCAAAGCAAAAACTTCTTTTCTTGAAAACTGTTGAAGAAGTTAATACAAGTTGAACCCAGTATGAAATATTTTACATACAAATGACTAATTTTAACAACTGGTACCTTTATTGATGATGAAAAATCAAAATCTAAGCATCAGGTTCATCTCTCATGTACGTTTCTGATCTGCAAAATGAAAAAAAAAATGTCTTTAAAACTCTTGCAGGAGTTAACTGGAAAACTCTTGGAAGCAATAGAACATATTAAATGACTTCATTTAGCAACTGGTACTTTCATGTCAATGATCAAAAATCAAAATACATGAGCCATTTTCATCTCTACTGTATGTTCATTTGACTTGAACAATTAGAAACATATTCCTTTTCATGGGATTTCTTTCAGCAGAAAACTGAAGGAGGAGTTACATGTATCTGCAGAAATGATGTACCCCTAAATAATATAGTGCACCAAACTGAACATGTTCAACAGCTTGTATCTTTTCCATCAATGATTACTGACAACCAACCAAATCAAGGTGCCAGGCTTTCGATGATGTAAAAATATTAGAGGAAAAATTCTCTTTTAAGAACTGTAGGAACTATATGGAGAAATAAAATGAACCCTATATGCAAGGGTTGCCATAAAAATCAAGAATACCAACAACAGATATTTTGTCATAAATGATACAAAACAAAGTCCAAACACTTAGTGACTCTCTTACATATGTACAACTAACTTGCATAATGAAAGATTCCTATCTAAACAAGAGGCCCATGGGCCACAGAACTCACCTGAGTAACTTTGGCCTTGCTGTTTTCCACCTGATTTCTCCTCCCCCCCCCCCCCCCCCCCGGTAGTACTTATTGTGGCCCCGCCCTACCCCCAAGGGTCATGATTTGAACAATTGGAATCTACACTACCCCAGGATGCTTCCACATAAGTTTCAGCTTTTCTGGCCCAGTGGTTCTTGCGAAGAAGATTTTTAAAGATTTTTCCTATATATTTCAATGTAAAACTTGGATTCCCTGTTGTGGCCCCGCCCTACCCCCGGGTGTCATGATTTGAACAATTTAGAATCTACACTACACCAGGATGCTTCCACATAAGTTTCAGCTTTTCTGGCCCAGTGGTTCTTGAGAAGAAGATTTTTAAAGATTTTTCCTATATATTTCAATGTAAAACTTGGATTCCCTACTGTGGGGGTGCACCGCCCAACCTCCGGGGGTCATGATTTGAACAATTTAGAATCTACACTACACCAGGATGTTTCCACATAAGTTTCAGCTTTTCTGACCCAGTGGTTCTTGAGAAGAAGATTTTTAAAGATTTTTCCAATATATTTCAATGTAAAACTTGGATTCCCTATTGTGGCCCCGCCCAACCTCCAGCGGTCATGATTTGAACAATTTAGAATCTACACTACCCCAGGATGCTTCCACATAAGTTTCAGCTTTTCTGGCCCAGTGGTTCTTGAGAAGAAGACTTTTTAATGACCCCACCCAATTTTTGTATATTCTTGATTATCTCCCCTTTGAAGGGGACTTGGCCCTTCATTTTAACAATTTAAACTCTCCTTCACCCAAGGATGATTTGTACCAAGTTTGGTTAAAATTGGCCCAGTGGTTCTTGAGAAGAAGTCGAAAATGTGAAAAGTTTACAGACGGATGGACAGACGAACGGACGACGGACAACGGGTGATCAGAAAAGCTCACTTGAGCTTTCAGCTCTGGTGAGCTAAAAACTGTAGGAAGCAGTACCCTATAATATTTTGCATAAGATTGACTAGGCTCAACATCTAGTATTTTCCCTGTCAATGACCAAAAATCATACTCAATGTACTAAACATATGTCTTACATGTATATTAATATGTTCAATTCACCTGCAGAACAAACTCCTACTACTTACTTTGAAAACTATTGGAGGGATTATTCAGGAAAATGATGTAAAAATATAAGCAATATTTGCACCAAAAATGATGAAATTCAACAACCGCTACTTTCCCCATAAATGATCTTAAATCAAAGAATCATGTACATCTATAATGAAAGTTTAACCTCTCCTGCAAAGTGAAAAATACCTTCGGATTTTGTAATCAATATTCTGCATCAAACTGACCAAGTTCAGTTTTAATATCCCTCTCATAAAGGATCAAAAATCAAACTCCATGCACCATGCACATTTTTGAGAAATAGATAATTGATCCATAATTGTAGGAATACTCTGGGAAAATGATTTCCTCTTTATACAATATTGTGTCCACAATTGTAGGAATACTCTGGGAAAATGATTTCCTCTTTATACAATATTGTGCATAAAAAATGAACATGTGCAACCACAGCTATTTTACACCATCAAGTTCAAAATCAAAGTACTCAATAGATCCTTCAGATATGTACAATATACCTACAATTACAATATATTGATTTCTTATTTTGAACAATTTAGCAGGGAATACCCATACAAATGTTATACTCTCTTATAATTTGCAGAAAAATGACTGAAGTTCCATAACTGCATTTTTAACCATTAATGATCAGAAGGTTAAATCAAACTACTTAGCTCATACTGGATGTAAACATGTACAATTGATCTGCAAAGCAAAAACTTCTTTTCTTGAAAACTGTTGAAGAAGTTAATACAAGTTGAACCCAGTATGAAATATTTTACATACAAATGACTAATTTTAACAACTGGTACCTTTATTGATGATGAAAAATCAAAATCTAAGCATCAGGTTCATCTCTGATGTACGTTTCTGATCTGCAAAATAAAAAAAAAATGTCTTTAAAACTGTTGAAGGAGTTAACTGGAAAACTCTTGGAAGCAATAGAACATATTAAATGGCTTCATTTAGCAACTGGTACTTTCATGTCAATGATCAAAAATCAAAATACATGAGCCATTTTCATCTCTACTGTATGTTCATTTGACTTGAACAATTAGAAACATATTCCCTTTCATGGGATTTCTTTCAGCAGAAAACTGAAGAGGAATTATCTGCAGAAAGGTAGACCCTTAAAGTAATATATTGCACCAAATTGAACATGTTCAACAGCTTGTATCTTTTTCGTCAATGACCAAAATCCAAATCAAGGTGCCATGAATATCGATGATGTAAAAATATTGGGGGGGGGGGGATTCTTCTTTTAAGAACTGTAGGAACTATCTGGACAAATAAAATGAACCCTATATGCAAGGGTTGCCATAAAAATCAAGAATACCAACAACAGATATTTCGTCATAAATTATACAAAACAAAGTCCAAACACTTGGTGGCTCTCTTACATATGTAAGCAACTAACTTGCATAATGAAAGATTCCTATCTCAAAAACTGTAGGAAGCAGTACCCTCTAAGTAATATTTTGCATAAGATTGACTAGGCTCAACATCTAATATTTTCCCTTTGAATGACCAAAAATCATACTCAATGTATTAAACATATCTTATATTAATATGTTCAATTCACCTGCAGAACAAACTCCTACTCCTTACTTTGAAAACTATTGGAGGGTTTATCCTGGCAAACGATGTACCAAAATAAGCAATATTGTGCACCAAAAATGATGAAGCTCAACAACCGCTACTTTCCCCATAAATTATCTTTAAATTAAATCAAAGAACCATGTATATCTCTAATGAAAGTTTAATCTCTCCTGCAAAGTGAAAAAATACCTTCGGATTTTGTAATTGAAATTTTGCATCAAATTGACCAAGTTCATCAGCTAATATCCCTTTCATTAATGATCAAAAATCAAAATCCAGGTACCATGCACATTTCTGAGGGACAGATACACGTAATTGATCAACACATGTAGGAGTACTCTGGAAAAATTATATTGCATGTCCCTTTTATCCAATATTTTGTATAAAAATGAAAATGTTCAACTACTGCTATTTCCATCATTAAACATCAAAATTCAAAATCTAAGTACTTAGTAGATCCTTTATAAATGTGTACAATTTACCTGCAAAATAATAATTCCTCATTTTGGAAAATTTAGCGGGAAATGTCCATACAAATGTGGTACTCTCACTCTCTTACATTTTGCAAAAAAAAAAAAAAAAAAAAAAAAAAATTACTGAAGTTCAATAACTGCTTGTTTAACACAAGAGGCCCAAGGGCCTTAATGGTCACCTGAGTATAATACAATACTGTAAAGGGTCCACAGAAGTATTAAACAAAATTAACTGATAATTGAAGCTATTTTGCCCAAGAATTTAATAAATCTGGTAAAATTACCTTTACTTATTGTAACAAGTGATTGTATGTTGTTTTACTTCCCATTCGAGAATTTTTCACTCATATGGAGACAACACCATATACTGGTGAAGGGCTTCAAATTTTGACCTTTACTCGGCACTCAGGGCCATTGCGCAATTAGGGATCTTTATCGTGCCAATATCTGCCGTGACAAGGGGCATCAGTTTTTAAGGTCTCATCCGAACGACCCACAACCTTCACTTCAAAGTGCCGAGCACATGGCGAAGGAACAGTTGTTACCCATTTTTTTAAATCAACTTAGGTCAGTCGCAGCCGAGATTCAAACTCATGACTTCCTGATCACGAAGCGAGCATTCTACCGAATGAGCTACCGTGAACGGTCATATTCCTTTAAAATTACATCATGAATTACAGTACCCGCATCGTTATTCTTTACAATTCTATCGTGTCCTATCGTGCGTTTATCCTATCGTATCGTGCGTGTATCCTGTCGTATCGTGCGTGTATCCTATCGTATCCTATCGTATCGTGTTTTCCGTTTATCAGGTTTTGCGTTTTCTATCGTGTTTTCCGTTTATCAGGTTTTGCGTTTATCGTGAAGATCGTTTATCAGGTTCTATTGTGTATCGTGTTTTGCGTTTATCGTGTGCATTCGGAAACCCTCGCTTTTTATCTTTACCTTGAGAAGAAACACCCGAGATATCCCGAGTTCATTTTTCGTTTTGTTATTTTATTTACGATCCATTTAATTGTTGAAGAGAGAGAGAGAGAGAGAGAAATTAATAACTTATCTGATTCTCTGGTATATAAATTTAAAGAAATAAATAAATAAATTCTAAATAAATAAATATATACATAAATAAATAACAAAAATCGTCAAGTACCGACCGTAACCAAGCAGAGAGCGTAAATCGAAAGTTAAATCTATTTAGCACATAAAATAATCTGTCTACAAGTCAATCGTTTTTTTCTTTTTTTAATTCAGATTGTCGACTTGTAAGAAATACTATTTATCAAAAATAGAAATATTAGAATTTCTTTAAATAGTCAGAGTCACCAAAAGGTAGACCATTATTAACTTTCTTTTGATAATTATAGAAATATAAAACAGTAGGTATGTGAGCTAAAAGAAATAAATTGAAAACATATCAGCATCTATATAAGGCCTATCTTTTTCATCAATAATGGAATTAATCAATAACAAGTTATTCATTTTTTCAGAAACACTAGGAGAAGCACTTTTTTATTAATATTTGAAAAGCATCATTTGGTAACACACATGTACATGTAGTTACTAGTAAAGTTTTATGCCTCTATTTTAAATGTATGCACAATCAATTATCTAAAGGATTGTTTCCAAATGATTCATAAAGGCATATACAGTGTAA
The DNA here is from genome assembly GCF_033153115.1 of Saccostrea echinata. Classification (NCBI taxonomy): domain Eukaryota; kingdom Metazoa; phylum Mollusca; class Bivalvia; order Ostreida; family Ostreidae; genus Saccostrea; species Saccostrea echinata. The sequence continues at coordinate 1,620,259 of NW_026889784.1, forward strand.
TGCATGATCTTGATAACATTTACACACAAATTTTGTCTGTACGTGCAAGTATGTACATGTAGTTCATATTTATTTTTTTTTATTTATTTATTTCTCTTATGTGTCTAACTAAAAAATAAACTACAATTTATAATGCATGAGCATGTTCTATTCATTCACCATAATTATATATTATAATGTAGATGTTTAACCATTTTTACTTACTACTGCCTTTAGAAAATCGAAAAAAAAATCAGTATACATCTTACCTATTTCGGCGTGGAAATGAACTGAGTATATACTGTACACTGACAGACGGAAGCGCTCCAGTACTTAAAGAACTGACACCTACATGTATATGTACCTGCCTAATCAGTACACTGTCTTCTTGTCAGGTCAAGACCCAACCCCCTACCCCTACATGACATCTTAGCCCGTGTGTATTCAACGTCAACATACCTGAACTGCTCTCTCACCTGGTGTCAAATATTTACCTTGAACCCTTCTGGGTATAAATATATGCAAAAATTTATATGAAATCGCCCGGTTTTGCTTCGATACACAAGACATGTAAATGCCTTGAATTTAATTTCATAAGTGTTTATCAATTACAGTGGAGCCTCATTTATCCGGACGCTTTGGTTCCCAGTCAATTTGTCCGGATATGTGAAGCGTCTGGATACCTGAATTGCCTTGATTTTAGTTATATGGCCTTTCATACCATTTCAATATTGAAGAATGTTGCGTTTCATCAATATGTTTTATTGTTTAAATACTTTTACATAAGTTAGTACTACTCAATACTTGTTTAAATAAATAAAAAGTACATGTGTCATTGGGAAAAAAACATGTTTATATGGTCAGATTAATTATTTCTACTTCCCAGTGTCTAATGAATCAACTTCTCCTAGTACTACCATGTCGGTACGGTAATGTCGGTAGAGCCTTATTTAATATGAACGCCCATCAATGCTAAATGTGACATAATCTGCATATGTATACGAACGCTAATCGTAATCATCCAAAGCTAGATCGTATTAACGATTGTGTAATTTTGAAAGTGATTTTTAAATGTCATCAAATCATAGAATGCGTTTCGCGCACAAAATACTGTGCATAAAAAAAACTCCGATGTCATGTATATAAATACATAAAACCATGTTACGACTGTATTCTAACAGTAAAAGAAATATATTTGCCGACTACGAAAAAATTATTCTACACTTATAAAATTATTTTCCTTAATTAATATGTATCAAAGCCATGTTAGAGAAGCGAGATTCTGTGCGTACCTATCGACCTACAATTAACCTTGCCGCAAGCCATTGATAACAGTTGGCAGGTGATCATCTTTAAAAACAAACAGCCAGACCAGTGTTTTTACAACAATTAACACCCAGATCAAGAAATTTGAGCAGACTTGACAGACCAGTTAAAAAATTATCGTCCGGATAAATGAATCAAAATATAACGTAAGAATTCATTTTGTGGTGAAAAAGGACCGTCCGGATACGGAACGCGGAATTCCGGTTAAACGAGACAAAATAACGTTAAAAATTTCGTTCCCATTAAAAATCGTCCGGAAACTGAAGCGTCCGGATATCTGGCGTCCGGATATCTGAAGGTCCACTGTACATATAATACTTGACTATATTCAAGAAGTCAATATATATTTTAATTTTTTTTTTTTTGAATCGGATCTTTTTTTTTTTTTTATTTTAGTGGTTAGTGCACCCCCCCCCCCCCCCCCCCCACCGCTGACTGTGCCTCAGGTGGGATTAAGACTTTCATAATTTACAAAGTTTTGTTTTATTTTGCCGATATAGCCATAAATAAGATAAGTTTAGTAACAAATAATACAGAGTCTAATAGAAATGATTTACAGTTATTCAGTCCGAAAATCTGCTTGTCATATTGTGGAAATTTATTTTACATTATTATTTATTTGTGTGTGAATCAGCTTAGCATACGGTTAGCTATGGTAGATATAAATTCTGTTAATTTGAATATTTATAACCAGCTTTTCCGCGAAAAGAATCCTGCTTTTCCGCGACAAATTACATTATGCAATGATTGCTTTTCCGCGATTATATTTTTTGCTTTTCTGGGATTTAATTTAGCACTTATCCTTTCCGTTAGTCAGGTAAATACTCTTTCTCCCTGCTATCAACCGGCTTCAATCTTTTCTTTTCTTTTTTTTTTTTTTTTTTTGTCTTTACTGAGATTGTTGTCAGTATTCTTTTTGTTTCTATCTCGGCAATCTGTGATTGTGGCCTTGCATATTTTATCTTTATCGGTAAGACACATCGCCATTATTTAAAACATTGACGTTTCTATACGTAAATCCATCGTTTGTAATATATATTTGTTACCACGAGTTGGTTCGTTATGAACAATTTCCATGGCACCTAAAAACATCACCGACCAGTGTAATATGTGATTCATTCAATTTTTATCACAGTGTGGTACTATCGAGTAGAACTTTACAGGGAGATATATGATAATCCGGTAAATATCGACAACAGTTTGATGTAAAGTACTTACCGTGACAATTTAAAAATCGCGAGAAGGAAGTATCGAAAAAAGGAGAAAACATACAACTTATAGTAAAATTCAATCGCGGAAAAGCAGTATAGGGTAGTCGCGGAAACGCAGACAGGTTGCAAAAATAAAATCGCGGAAAAGCAGGTGGGCGAGGCTTGTGTAGAAAGAATTTTCATTTCTTTAGGGGCGGGGGTGGGGGTGGGGTGGGTCTAAACAGAAATGTTTTGACAAGAAAACAAAAGAGGCTAAAGACATTATTGTTGACGGGCGATATTATATAAGCATTATATTTTACTCTATACTAAACATGTTGGTACACTGTAACATTTTTAGGTACACGACTGCGTTCTCCCTTCTGGGTCCTATACAGGCCTATGACATTGGAAATACCAGAGAATAAATACAAGAGAATGGAAATGCAATATTCTTTTCGGATACTAGATGATCTAGTGACGTTTATTAATTTTGTTAAATTCGATTTCTTTCAGCCGTTATCCTTCTTCATATCTTCATATATATATATATATACAATGTATGTACTTGGAATATGTAAATTATTAATTTTCGTACCGGTTATATATTTGTGACATATACATGTATATTTATAGAGGAGAGATTATATAATCACAGTCCAGTGCACAGTCTGTGTCAACGCAACTAGCATATTTCAGCAAGTAACGTGTTTAAAACTGACTAGTAAATTATTTACAGACTTCTAGCAGAAGATATTGAATCCAAATATTTCATTTATAACAGAGTTCTTCCGGATATATACTCAATATTTGATAATAAATTTATAAGGTTTCATTTGTTAAAATCTGAATATATTTATAGCGTTTCATGAATTATTGCACCTGGTTTTAAAACTTCGATTGACTACGGAATTTTTGAGCCACCATCATTAAAATCTCTGTTTTTAAACGACTAAAATTCAAATTTAACGATTCGAGGGAATTTCGACATTTGAATTATTATACAAGCAATCGCATAATTCCCACCAAAGAGTGCAAATTACCTAAAATAATTACAGTTTGAATTTTGTGACGAACCATTATTGACAAAAAAAACAAAACAAAAACAAAACATGTTTCTTATACAAAGCATAGTTACCTCAAATGTTTAACCATAATACATTTAATATATTTAAGCATTTAGATTTGCGGCTTTGTAAGTAATTAAAATCATCATACTACAGTGTATCTAAAAAGGAAACAATTCGTCTTGTCAAAATACGTTTCGCATTTTGAAACAATCCTATCAGGTTTTGCGTTTATCTTATCGTGAAGATCGTTTATCAGGTCTATCGTGTTTTGCGTTTATCGTATTTTGCGTTTATCGTGTTTTGCGTTTATCGTGTTTTGCGTTTATCCTATCGTGTGTGTATCCGGTCCTATCGTGCGTGTATCCTATCGTATCGTGCGTTTATCCTATCGTATCGTGCGTGTATCCTACGTATCGTGTATCCTGTAAAGAATAACGATGCGGGTACTGTATACTAGAATTTATTTGGACTGGTAGAATTTACTTCGGAATGGTAGAACACATTAAATCATCAGTCCAAATGTCTGATAGAAATATTTGGTTTTTGGAAACTCTTCCAAAAATTTGACTTTGAGCATGCTTTGCTCGTTTAAACGAAACATTTATTTTTATTCAATATATATATATAATAAAATTCTTTCTTGTATTCTCATTCAATCAAATAACCTGTTAATTAAATTAAACAGAAGAATTTCTTGATTAAACACAATTTAGCAAAGGAAAGAAACTCCCATTTGCTTCACTTATTACAATTTTGTACTCTGCCTCCTAGATACCCAGGAACAGAGTAAAGGCACATTAACTTATATCTATATTTAAACATTTACATTTATATTATTGCATTTAGTCTGTTTGCTTAATGGAGAAGATTTTCAAAGTATTAAATGCATTTCTGCTGTTTACTCTGAATAGAGCCCTGTCCAAATACTAGAACCCCTGACTGAGGGGCCATGAAATTCCCAATTTTAGACGAGGCAACCTTGCTCATCATAACTTTGCATTTAGTTTGTCTGCTTAATGCCCGGGAGCAAAAGAACATTATTTTATTTTCAGTATGTATTAAATACCCGCCTCCCCTCAACAGAACCCCTGACCCATGGGCCACATCATTCACAATTTTGGAAGACGCACCCTTCCTCATCATGATTATGCATTTAGGTTGTTTCCTTAATACCCATGGGCAGAGGAGAAGATTTTTAAAGAATTAATGCATTTCACTATATAATCATAAGAGCCCCGCCCTAACACCAGAACCCCTGTCCCAGGGGCAATGAAATTCACCAATTTGGAAGGGGCACTCTTCCTCACCATAACTATGTATTAATTCATCAAATTAATACCCAGAAGCAGAGAAAATATTCAAAGAATTCAAGCATTTTCACTATATAATAACTAGAGCCCCGCCCTAACTCCAGATTTCTCGACTCAGGGGCCATGAAATTCACAATTTTGGAAGAGGCATCCGTCCCCATCACAACTATGCATTAAAATTGTTTCATTAATACCCAGGAGCAGAGAAGAAGATTTTCAAAGAATTGATGCATTTTCACTATATGTTTAACATAGCCCCACCCTAGCACCAGAACCCCTGACCCAAGGGCCATGAATTTCACAATTTTGGTAGAGGACTCCATACTTATTACATGTACAACAACTGCTTGATGTGCAGGAGTAAAGAAAAGATTTTTAAAGATTGCACTAATTTTCATTGTTTTAGCCCCACCCCTCAGGCCCCAGGGGGGCAGGGACCATGACTCAGCTATGTTAAGGAAAGAAATGGAAAATGTGATCTTAGTACATTCTGGTCTGCTTAATACGTATTATTTTAAAAAATCTTTGTAACAAAGTAACTGAAAACATGTAGGGAAGGTAATATAGATATCCATAATGGATAGGTTTATGGCTTACTCAGTGCCAGTTACATCGCATGTATCAGCTGTGTGTCATTCAATTCTGTCATGAATAAAAATAATGTTATGCCAACCAGAATCAGCTCCCAGCACTTTCAAAATAAACATGATAAAAGCAATTGATATTCCATATTTCAGCACAAACAGTCTAGTCTATGCCCTTACACTTTTGATGATAATCAGGTATACACTTATTGTGTTATCAATATTCTTTACATTCTCTGTCTTTGTGCAGCTCCATAGCACCTAGATAAATTAATAATCTACATTATTGTTTTAAATAAATTATTTCCTTTTAATTTTATTGATTTGATTTAAACATTGCCAGTGGTTTTATATTTATTTAAGCATTTTTTGTAATTATTAATCCAATGAATCCACTCCTCTGGATCGCTTGTACTGTGTCAAGTCAAGGCTAGTACATGTACCGTCATTTATGACACAAGATTTGCTTCAAATAACTTGGCAGTATTGTTATCAAATGTTGTGATTTTACATGCTTTGTAAATAATTGATAAAATAAATAAATGCAAGTTATTATTTACGCAACATCAAGGAGTTAAATAGATTTTTGTCGCTTGTTAAATTTTTAATGACGTCACAATGAAACTTCCCATACGTTGCATCACAGATGTGAACTCAGGCCTTCCTTAACGTAACTGAGGAATTTCACAATTTTTATAGAAGCTATATGCCAAAATTGGTTGAAATTGGTTCAGTGGTTCCAGAGCAGAAGCTGAAAATGTACAAATGTTAACACTCGAAGCAAAACGCATGACACACTCGATGGACAAAAAGAGATAGCAATAGGTTACCTGAGTGAACTCAAGTGACCTTATAAATGATCAGAAGTCTAAATCCAAGTACTAAGCACATACTAGATGTATGTACAATTGATCTGCAAAGCAAAAACTTCTTATCTTGAAACTGTTAGAAGTTGTTAGAAAAAAAACGAACACAGTATGCAAAATTTTGCATTTAAATGACTAATTTTAACAACTGGTACCTTTACCTATGATCAAAAATCAAAGTCTAAGCGTCATGTTCATCTCTGATGTACGTTTATTTGATCTGCAAAATGAAAAAAATGATATCTTTAAAACTATTGAAGGAGGTATTGGAAAAAAATCATGAACCCTTGTACAGCTTGGCCAAGATCAGGTGCCCATGTTCAGGGTTGGCAAAAAACTGGGAAATACTCATATTTCCCAGGACGGTGGGAAATACTGGTAATTACCGGGAATTACTGGTATTTCCCGGGAAATACTGGGAAATAAAAAATAGCTACATATTTCATTCATATTGACATGTAGTACTGGCTAAGATATCTACCTGATATCACTGTTCCTGATTTAAAAAATTTCTGGTTTCCAAGTAATTCATTTTATATAATCATAACACAGTATATTCATATACCAGACTTGAGTGTCATTTGTTTCATGCTTGAGTCAGATGTAGTCTATAAAGGTCCATGAAATGAACCCAAAGATTCCAATTGGGTTTTTATATAACTAAAGAAGTATCTAAGAAACTTCTTAACTGTAGAGTATGATATAAATAGCAAATCTAAGAAGAAGCCTTTCAGTTCTACTCAAGGTAATTATCTCTCAAAACAGGAGCACAAAACTGTCCAAAGCAGTTTGTTAAAACAACATGACTGTTTGTAATAACTACAGTGTTTATAGAAGGATAAAAACAAGTTTTTTTTGTTCTTGGATTTATAATTATTAAACTTAATAATTCTACAAAACTGAAAAGAATTAAATTGGAAAACTTCAGTTTTATAAAGCCTGGGGGAAATGTTTCAGAATGCTTATGGTGATGGGACCTGGAGTAATATGTGTTAAATTGCAATTTGATACATTTTCCATATTATTCATCTTCTGTTTTTATGTTTATTTTATTTTTAAATTTTGTATAAGATTGAATGAATTAGAGAAATAAAAAAAAACTTTAATAACTTTGTATTTCCCAGTATTTCCCAGTTTAGAGAAAATTTGTAGTATTTCCCGGGATGGGAAATACCGGTATTTACCACTGGTAATTCCCACCACTGGTATTTCCCGACCAACCCTGCCCATGTTGGTTGCAGATTAACAAAAAAATGAAGTCAATGAAATGTACTACAAGTATGTTTTATGTAACACTACATCCTTTTGGCAGATTGTCTGAAATGTCTGTACATTTCTGTCAAGCTGTTAAAAAGATTTCACTCTTACCATAAAAGAGACCCAAGTTGGCTATGGACTATACATATTCAGGCATAACATTTATCTTTATCACATTCAACTGAACAAAAAAAGTATAATTCAAATATAAACTCTTCACAAAATATTGTCTGAGCAAAAAAATCAGATAACTCATTTCCATTAAAATGTTACAGTTTATAAAGGACATGGGTAAATTTGTTAATCTTTCAATTGAACGTATTTCTACTCTTAATATTTGGACATTTGAAGAAAAAATACATTAAAGTATTTTCAATTTTTCTACAGAAACTGTATAAGGGGATGAAAATTTCAAACCTATTTGGTAATACTAAGAGAAAAATTGTACATGTGTCAGATATTTTTTGATTAACTAGTTTGAGACCCTGGGCTACGGACTATACATAGAGTCTTTTTCATTTGATGAGAGACCATAAATCAAAGGCCTGAAGGGCCTGAGAGTCAACTCGCTCGAGTTTAATGAGCTTTTTCATACAACCGGACATCATACCTTATATTCGGTTTATACTGCATCTAAAGAGATTGAATATGAATGTTAAAAAATTAAGGGCTTCAATGCCACCTCACATGGGATTTTTGTAATTTATTTAAAGTCTGGGTTTGTAAATACACAAATAAGATTACATAATGTGACAAAAATTTTGAAAAGGGATCTGAATACATCTGCTTAAATTTGAAAGGGTCTCAATTTACCCCACAGCTCCAAAAGTAAATTAAGGTTAAGGGTTTATCTCCCACCTTTCTAAGTCAACTGAATTATTAAAAAGACTTCACTTCAGATTTTTTTAAATTATAATTATCATAACTCTAAATAGATCTCAGTGTTCCATTAAGAAACAATAAACTACAATAAAGTGAAACAAGAGGCCCATGGGCCTTGAATCGCTCTTCTGATAAACTGTACAACCTATCACTTCTATTTGAAGCTTCGAAGTATCCTGTATATTTACATAAACCCTTGAAATTCCAATTCACACTCTGAGAACCCAAGATGATTCTATGCCAATTAGTACCTGAGAGTTGGTCATGGTGACCTATTTATCACTTGTCATTCTCTGAGGACCCATCAACTAAGTTTGATGATTCTAAGCCAATTAATACCTAATATGTTTTTTAAAATTATAATCATAAAATTTTATAAGTAGGTCAGTGACCTACTTATCAATTGTTTTACTCCAAGGACCCAAGATGCATCAACTGACATAGTTTGATGATTCTAAGCCAATTAGTACCTGTAATATTTAATTAAAGCCATAAATTTTCAAAAGTAGGTCACCGTGACCTACTTTTCAGTCAACCTACTCCGAGGACCAAAAATGCATCAACTGACAAATTTTGACAATTCTAAGCCAAATAATTCCTGAAAATATTAAATACAGATATAAAATTTCAAAAGTAGGTCACCGTGACCTACTTTTCAGTTGTTGTACTCCGAGGACCCATGACGCATAAACTGACAAAGTTTCATGATTCTAAGCCAATTAGTACCTGAAATATTTTATTAAAGCCATAAATTTTCCGAAAGTAGGTCACGGTGACCTACTTTTTTAGTCGACTTACTCCGAAGACCCATGACGCATCAACTGACAAAGTTTGATGATTCTAGCCAATAAGTACCCAAAATATTTAATTACAGCCATAAATTTTCAAAAGTAGGTCACAGTGACCTACTTTTCAGTCAACCTACTCCAAGGACCAAAGATGCATCAACTGACAAATTTTGACGATTCTAAGCCAAATAATTCCTGAAAATATTAAATACAGCCATAAAATTTCAAAAGTAGGTCACCATGACCTACTTTTCAGTTGTTGTACTCCGAGGACCCAAGACGCATCAACTTACAAAGTTTAATGATTGTAAGCCAATTAGTACCCGAAATATTTGATTAAAGCCATAAAGGATGACTGCACTTAAGGACATGCGGAATTTGCGACAAAATAATCTTTCAAAACAAGCATTTTTCTTTTCATTGCAAGAATGATCAACATCCAATCTACAACTTTATGTAATTACGCTTAATAAAAGTGTGTATTTACGAAGTTCGAATCTGTTTTCAAAGGCAGGGGTCATCACAATTTCTTGAATCTCTGTTCAATAATGAGGACGCCCACTTTTTTACTGACTTTATACATAGTCAGCGCATGTTTGTCTATTGTTCGCCGTTTAACAGTAGTTGTATATTTGCATAAATAATAATGTATCAAAAGGAGATTAATAGACAAACATGCGCTCATGGTTAAAAAGAGAAAAAAATGCTTCTTCTTACATTCGCTCTCTGTGTTGTAACCAAGGATTGTGACATGTTGAATATTATAATTCACCACGTGATTTCTTACTTCAGGTAACTTTGTGAATACTAAATTCCGACACGTGACTTGTAAGGAAGCATGTTTTGTGCTAACTAGGACATTGTGTTCGAACACATTAAGTCATCTGGCATTGATATAAAATCTGCTTTAATTACATTGACGTGCTCATATTGTTAATTTCGTTTTGAAACCTTTGTCAGAAGTGTATTTATGCCATACAGAATGGAGAGGAGATTGGAAAGAGTGATCACATTCGCTTTTTCAAACATGTCATTGTTATTTATCAGCTGTTTATGTAGTCTAATTTTAGAGCCATTCTTACAATGTTAGCTCCACCTCTCATGCATATCTAATGTTCAATCAAGGGCAGGTAAGTGTAAATTCACTATATTTGGAAAGCAGTAAGGACAAAAAACATTGAATCATTTTATTGTATCACAGTCTAAAATCATTTTAAGATTAAAATGTGCTTCCAAATTGACAGTATTCTTTCATAAACATACAAAAGTGAGATAAGGTTTAGACATAAAAGCAGCACAAGCAACCGAAAAAGACCCAAAAACAGGCGTTAAGTGCAGTCATCCTTTTCAAAAGTAGGTCACTGTGACCTATTTTTCAGTTGTTGTACTCCGAGGACCCATGACGCATAAACTGACAAAGTTTTATGATTCTAAGCCCATTAGTACCCGAAATATTTTATTAAAGCCATAAATTTTCTGAAAGTAGGTCACGGTGACCTACTTTTTAGTCGACCTACTCCAAAGACCCATGACGCATCAACTGACAAAGTTTGATGATTCTAAGCCAATTAGTACCCGAAATATTTAATTAAAGCCATAAATTTTCAAAAGTAGGTCACGGTGACCTACTTTTTATTCGACATACTCCAAAGACCCAAGATGCATCAACTGACAAAGTTTGATGATTCTAAGCCAATTTTTCCTGAAATATTTAATTATAGTCATATAAATTGAAAAGTAGGTCACGGTGACCTAATTTTCAGTTGACCTTTTTTGAGGACCCAAGATGCATCAACTTACAAAGTTTTATGATCATAGGACTTAAAATGTCCAAATTATGCCTCTAAAATGCTTTGAAATCGAATGCCTGCAAAGTTCAAAAAGTTGGTCACTGTGACATACTTTTTAATAAATATGTTTTATGGCCCCAAGATGCATCATCTTACAAGATTTAATGATTCTAAGCCTCCCCGTATTCGAATTAATGACCTTAATTGTTTTAAAAATGATTAGCCATAAAATTCAAAAAGTAGGTCAAGGTGACCTACTTTTTAGTTGACGTACTTTGAGGACCCAAGATGCATCAACTGACAAAGTTTGATGATCATAGGCCTTAAATTGTCCAAAATATGCCTCTAAATCATTTTGAAAAAGAATGGCCACAAAATTTAAAAAGTAGGTCACCGTGACCTACTTTTGAGTCAACATGATATGAGGTCCTTAGATGCACCAACTGACAAGATTTGATGATCCTAGTCCTTATAGTAAACAAAATATCAACATTTTAATAAAAGTGAAGTGACCTTGAGACCACGCCCTTTGCCCCAGGGTAAATCCCCGTGCAAATTTTAATCTACAACATATCCTCATCCTTTTGTGTAAGTTTGGTGATAATCTGCCCAGTGGTTCTTGAGAAGAAGATTTTTTAGCAACCAGTACTTTTTTTCTATTTTCCTAATTATCTCCCCTTGCTAAAGGGTCACAACCCCAGTTTTAGTATAAAAGGGAGCCCTTGGGCCAAGGATACCCTGTGACAAATTTGACAATAATTGGCCAAGGGGTTCTTGAGTTATGGCCCATATTCTAAAAAGTTTACGCACACCGCACAAATGGCCATAGCATTAGCTCTTTGAGCCTTTGGCTCAGAAGAGCTAAAAAGGGAGAGGGAAAATCATGTTAAACCAAAAAAAGGAGAAAAAATAACAGTGAAAAAAAAATTTAGGATATAAACATAAGCTACAATCTCTAAGAAACAACCAACAGTAATGGAAAACAAACATTAGACATCTATGGGTAATTTTTTTAAGACCCCCCTAACTATATCCATGTATTCACACAGTTTTACTATAATAAGCATTATGATTATGTTTATGTTAAGTAACTAATAATCTAATATTTGAAAAAGATGCATATTTATAAACCAAGACCAAAGTACATGTACCTGTAAATAACATCACCATGATTATGTTAGAAAATTTTACATTGTTGGCCTATTTATCGACATTATTGTGTAAAGCAGCACTGCATGCCTGGATTCTAAAAATAAATTTAGCCACACTAGCTGCAGTGGTCAGTGTTATGGAGTAATTTGGTCAATGGTTCACACTGCAAACCTGGATTCTAAAAATATATATATTTTTCAGACACACTAGCTGCAGTAAATGAGTAAATAATCTAGGTCAATGATAAATAAACTTAAGATGGGAAGATTATATCTGCCTAACTAATAGCACAAATATATTCATACGCAGTAATTGTAAATTGTACAGATATTTAATTGAATTTTTCTTGAAATAACAAAAAAGACATACATAATGTAACAATATGAAATTTTACACTGTTTATACATCTTAAGTTTATGCAATCACTCAAACAAAAGCATTTTTTGCTAGAACTATCACATTTAGCGTATGAATCACCTTGATGAATGAGTGATAAATTTTACAGCTGTGTTAACAAGGAGTAGCTCGCGCGAGCCGACTCAAAAATAGTTGCTTATATCAGTAAATATTTGTTCAAATTATTATCTTGGAGTTCATGTGTGTTTATTAAATCCCTTCATTTGGATATAAAATCAATTTATACAAAAATCCTGTGAAATTTAAGAAAATAAAACAAAAACTTCATATCAATTCCCAATATGAGTAAACTTAAAATTGTTAGAACAAAATAATACATGTCATAATTACATGTAATTATTATTTTGATAACAAATATAGTCCAAGACCATCTAAAGACCAAGAATGACTTTAATTTAGCATCTAAGAAGGATGAATTTCATGTGAGCACTGGGGCTACGGACTATTACACCTTTAAACATCTCTATTGTGGACAATCAACTTAAAGAAAATATTATTGTATAATTAAATCTTGGGCATTTATTTATACAATTAGTATATAATTTATGATCATATGGTGTAATTCATCAAAAATTACAAAACATGTTTGACCATTAGAAGTAAAAAAAACATAATTATAGTACAATATTTATCCATAAAGAATCAATGCATTTTTTTATTTTGAATTAACATGATTAACAAGAATGATTTCTCTATAATAAAGTATATTTATTTTAAAATGTTTCATTCAACAACATTTTAATTAAATCATTTTTTAAAATGTACAAAATAAGTGCATCAGCATAACGCTTCAAAAATTATGAATCTTTGACTTATTTCTGTTGTTTTTATTTTCTAAAGATGTAGATACTATATATAAGATATCATATATCAATGGAAAGCTCTCATTTTGCTCTCTGCCATGCAACAAAATACATTTAGATTAAATGTTATGTACTATAAAGAGAAGACAGGGAGCACACAGCGTGTGTGACCATTCGGCAGGGGATTCTCACTCCTCCATGGCATCTGATCCCACCTCTGATGTTTTGGAGGTCCGTGTTATGATTTGAACAAAATTGAATCTACACTAACTAAAGATGCTAACATATTTCTTTGTCTGTGACTTTTTTCCTACAAGTTTGAACTTTCATTATGGTCCCACCCTACCCCGGGAGTCATGGTTTGAACAAATCTGAATCTACACTATCTGAGGATGCTTCCATATAATTATGACCAATCATAGCTTTGCTGTTCTTGAGAAGAAGATTTTTTTTTAAATTTGCCTATGTATTCCTATGCATAGCTTTAATCATCAATTGCGGCCCCCCAGTTTCCCAAGGGGGTCATGATTTTTTTCAAACATGAATCTACACTACCTTAAGATACATCCGAATAGTTAATAACCAATCATGGCTTTGCTGTTCTTGAGAAGATTTTTTTTTATATATTCCTATGTAAAACTTTGATTGACCATTGTAGCCCTACCCTACCCTTGGGGGTCATGATTTGAACAAACTTGAATCTACACCACCTGAGGATGCTTCCATATAAATATGACCAATCACGGCTTTGCTGTTCTTAAGAAAAAGATTTTTTAAATAATTTCCTATATACTCCTATGTAAAACTTTGATTCTCCATTGTGGCCCCACCCTACCCCAGGGGTCATGATTTGAACAAACTTGAATCTACTCCACCTGAGGATGCTTCCACATAAATATGACAAATCATGGCTTTGCTGTTCTTGAGAAAATTTTTAATTTGTTTTCATATATACTCCTACCGTATATACTCGCCTATAAGTCGGTCCGCCTATAAGTCGCTTGTATTTTTTGAGGTTGTTTTGGAGGGATTTGACATTGACCCGCTTATAAGTAGGTACATGTTTTTGCCAGAATCAGTTGACAATTTCTAATCAATGCTCTGATGTTTTAACATGGTTTCGATTAATATTTTTAGAAATGATGCTGATATTTAATTTTTAAATCATTAAGAAAAATACATAATGCACATTGAGGATAAAAATACAGTTATTAAAATATGTAAACACTTGTCCTTTATGTATAATCTTAGAATAAATAAATGATATAATATATCCAGACTTTGTTCAACGAAAATCATGGGAAATGTTTATAAAATACTACATTTCGTCGTCCAGAAAAATACTAATCTTTTCATGACTTGCCTATAAGTCGGACATAGAGTTTTGGACCAAATTTTAACTCCCAAAAAAACGACTTATAGGCGAGTATATACGGTATGTAAAACTTTGATTGTCCATGGTGGCCCCACCCTATCCCCAGGGGTCCTGATTTGAACAAAATTTAATCTACACCACCTGAGGATGCTTCCCTATAAATATGACCAATCATGGCTTTGCTGTTCTTGAGAAGAAGATTTTTTTAAAGATTTTTCCTATATATTCCTCTATAAAACTTTGTCCTTCCATCGTGGCCCCACCCTATCCCCGAGGGTCATGATCTGAACAATCTGAATCTACATCACTTGAGGATGCTTGCATATAAATATTACCAATCATGGCTTTGCTGTTCTTGAGAAGAAGATTTTTAAAGATTTTTGCTATATATTCCTATGTTAAACTTTGATCGTCCATTGTGGCCCCACCCTACCCCCGGGGGTCATGATTTGAAAAAACTTGAATCTACACTACCTGGGAATGATTCCACATGAGTTTCATCTTTCCTGGCCCAGTGGTTCTTGAGAAGATTTTTAAAAGATGCCATTAATTCTTCACAAATTTGTATTTATCTCCCCATGGAAGAGGGTGTGGTCCTTCATGTGAATAAACCTGAATCCCCTTCACCCAAGGATACTCTGTGCAAAGTGTGGTTGAAATTGACTCAGTAGTTCTGAAGAAGAAGATGAAAAGGTGAAAAGTTTATGACAACCACAACAACGATAATGACAACGATGACAGACAATGGTCAAATTTTGATCAGAAAAGCTCACTAATTCTTAATTACCGTATAACGGGTATTTTTACATGCTGCTAATTTTTACAAGTTTTATAAATCCGTAAAATTAAAACGCATAAAATTTCACAGAAGTAAAAGACACCTCGCGTAAATTTTCAATATCGTATGTATAAGAGTAATGCTTTCAGCTCTGTCCCTGGAGGCTATAGAATTAGTACTGTTGGTATTTTTAAGCACTTTTAAGTTGATCATCAATTGGGATCATACAGGTTAATCTTAATTAACTTGCATAATTTATACAAACATCGTCAATTACCTAGTTACTCTACTATTAGTATTTTTACGAGACACATATTTTCTGATAATGACTTAATTATTACAGGTCTTCCAAATATATCCGTTTTTTAAGTTTTTGACCCCTTCTTCTGTTTTAAGTGCTTCAAATAAAAACTTCGACTTTTTAATACACTGTAATACTGTCAATTAAATCATGATGGTTTGAGAGTTGTCTCTCTGTTTCCGGTAAAATCAAGATGAGCACATTTTGTGCAACAATAATGATACCTAGCAATGTGTATTTAAAAAAAACGGGAATAAATGAAGGGAATATGGTATATAAAACATATAATTTATTGAATCATTATCACAGGAACAATGTCCTTTTTTCATTGGGTTGTCCAGACCCATTTATTTGTATGTGAACACATTCAAAGTGCTAACAATCATTGATCTGGAATTTTACCTCCAGTCAAATTTTCCAAGTGGTTCTTAAAAAGAAGTTGAAAATTTGAAAAGTTTACAGACAGACAGACAGATGGACAGACAGCTAGATGAACACCTAGACAGATGGATGGACATATAGATGGACAGATGGACTACAGACGAAATGTGATCAGAAAAACTTTTTGAGAATTTTTTTTTCAGAGGGTATGACAATATTTTTTTATGGTGCTTATGACTCACCCTATTTACTGGATAGACCTTTCTATAATGCATTTAAGGTAAGAAATTTGCTCAAACTGTGGTGGGAAAAAGTTTAAATTTCTATACTCATTCAAGAAACCATTTTAACATGGTACAATTTATAAAATTCTTCCAATGGAAATTACAATAAAGTCTTCACAGTTTGATAGTAAAAATGACACATGATTATGTGCTGTAGAAAAGCGAAGATTCACATTATTTACTCAGTGGGTTATCTACATTACACATCATGGAACAACCTGCTAAAATGGCACTTATTTCAGCAATCAGTCTACAGTAAATGTCTTAATGCATTTCACATAATTAAAGTAAATAAACAGATTTCCAGATTAGTATATTTAATAATAACAAGAGGCCCAAGGGCCTTAACGGTCACCTGAGTATAATACAACAATTTAGAAGTTAAGGTATTAGGGGTGTAATGGTCATGACCTTGAATATGACTAAATTCAGATAAGTTATAATGGACAACACTTCAGGCAATATTTCCCAAAGTTTCATGCAATTCTGTCCAAACATAATTTTTCTATACTTATTTTGATGCCTGTACCCTCAAACCACTGGTGCACCTTTAATAGACAAAAGGTACAGATGTAATTTTTACCTCTACTCTAGTTAGTCGCAAACAGTTGAATGTTTCATGTATTCAGCTGCAACACTAAGCAGTACAGATTGCATATATGCATTCTTTTTAGTTCAAATTCATCAGGTATGATATATGAATACTTGTAATCAAGAGAACTTGTCTACTTTGAGTGACAATTTTGGCGATTTTTTTCATAAAACCGTTTGTAATATTCTGTCAAAGAAAAATATGGTAGGAAAGATCAATAAAAGAACAATATCAATTTTGTGTAAGGTGTGTTAGTGATAATATAACAACAAAAAAATGTATTCCATCCACAATATTATCTATATTCTGTATCATAGCGATGTACCCCTAAAAATTTAAGCCATTATTTTTTGTAAATGTCATGGGATATGTGATAATTAATGAAATGATGAGCATATATAAACAACAGGTTATTGTCATATTGAATACACTTCACTTTAGTCAGATTCATTTGTTCAGAAGATTGACCTCATCACAGTGACCTTGACCCAGACAAAGATTTGCAAAATGACCTACATTTTTGCAGCTTCCATGTGCATGAAGTTCTTTACAGATCAAAACATTACTATACAATGTAGACTAAAATATATACTGAAAGAAACATAACCAAAAGGTAAAAAAAAAAAAAACTAATTTGTTCCCCACATGTATATAAAAAATATCAATAAAAAATATTCACCCCCCCCCCCTTTCTAAACGGTAAACTTATGTAAAAATAGAAAAAAATTAATTAATGTAAATAAAATAACAAAAATCACCCTAACTCAACCCAGAATAAATCATTTATTCCTATATCTAAAATTGATTTTTTTTCTTTAATGTTGTAAACATATTTACATTCTATTTTTTACTGATAAATTTTGAACATCTCAGATATTTTACGTATGGACATTGAACGTCACTTATAAATTGCAGATTCTACAATGCATGCAATGCTACCTATAACATACATTTTTTCCCCTCACACGGTTTGCTGATATTGACAGAATCACAAGAAATTGCGATGCGAATTTAAGGTATACTTCATTCGTTCTTCGAAAATGGTGCTATTTTTAGAAGTTGGAAAAACCCATGAAGTGTGTATTTGAAGGTATCATCGTTTTGACTGCATATTTTGTCTAACAAAATATATTAACGTGTTTTCTACGTAATATCATATTTATTCTCTCCTCCGCTAAGTTATATTCCTTTTCTTTGGTGTATGTTTTATGTTAGCGTCCTAGGCCGTCTTGACGACACGCCATTTTTGTTTACGAAGTACAGTGTTCCGAAAACTGCCGATGTCAAACACCTCGGTAAATGCCGTCATTTTTACCGGAAATGGCGTATTACACCTCTAATACCTTAAATACACTGATAGATGAAGCATTGTTGCCCTAAAGCAAGAGAAGTAGGAAAATCAGGATCAACAAAATAATTAGTCTAGTATTCAGTATCAACTCATAAATTAAGTTCTAATCTGTCCCCCACTTGACACTATCACCAAGCAGACTATTAACAAACTATTAGTGCTTCTGTACTATTTTTAAACCCATATTAAGACCTCTAGCATTGACCTATATTATGGTCTTTGAAGAACTTTTAATAAGATAAGTTATTTTTGTCTCATTTTTATTTATCTATTACTTACAGGTCTACCTGATTATTAAAACTAAGAAAGTTACTTTTTTAATTATACGATAAACATTCTTGCATAATTATTTTATTCTATTAACCTTTCAAATACACTATTTACAGTGATTAATTATCAAAGGTGAATGGAAAAGGGGAATAACTTCTCTCAGTAGAATACAAATTAATAGAGCCCTGCCCAGGACCAGAATGCTTAGACGAATGGTCCAGATGTTTAAAAATCTGGTAGAAATATGCTTATTCATATCATTTAAACTTTTACTCAGTTTGCTTACGATATGTCCAGAAGCAGAGAAGAATTTCACAGGTACAATGCATTTTCACTACAGATTCAACAAAGCCTTACCCTAACACCAGAACCCAAGACCAAGGGTCAAGAAATTTACAAATTTGGAAGAGTTACCCTCATCATCATAACTATGGACTTCAAAGAATTAACACTTTTCCACTATATTATCAACCCCCCCCCCCCTCGTTATGCCAGAATCCCTGACCCTAGAACCACAAGATTTAAAAATTCTGTTTGAATTTCCCATTTTCATCATAGCTAAGCAATTTATTTATCAGCTCAACACTAAGGAGCAGACAGGATTAATTAATGATTAATTAATAGAATTAATGCTTTTTTCACTATATAATCAATAGAGCCCCCCCCCCCCCCCCCTCCTCAAGAACCCCAAAAACTGAGGCCATATATTTAAAAATTTTGGAAGAGGCATCCTTGTCTATCATAATCATGCACTTAGTTTGTTTAAATAATCTCCAGTAGCAGAGAAGAAGATTTTCAAAGAATCAATGCATTTTCACTATATAATCAATAGAGCCCTGCCCTAACACCAGAACCCCTGACCCCGGGGCCATAAAATTCACAATTTTTGAAAAGGCATCCTTATGCATCATAACCATGCACTTAGTTTGTTTAAATAATACCCAGGAGCAGAGAAGAAGATTTTCAAAGAATTAAAGCATTTTCACTATATAATCAATAAGAGCCCAGCCCTAACACCAGAACCCCTGACCCAGGGGCCATGGCTTTCACAATTCTGGAAGAGGCCCACCTCCTCATCATAACTATGTACTTAGTTTATCACCTTAATGCCAAGAAGCAGAGGAGAAGATTTTCAAAGAATTAATGCATTTTCACTATATAGTCGATAGAGCCCCGCCCTAACACCTGAACCTCTGACCCTGGGGCCATGAAATTCACAATTCTGGAAGAGGTACTCTTGCTCATCATAACTGTGTACTTATTTACTTTATTAAATATCCAGAAGCAGAGAAGAAGATTTTCAAAGAATTAATGCATTTTCACTATATAATCAATAGAGCCCCGCCCTAACATCAGAACCCCTACCCTGGGGCCATGAAATTCACAATTTTGGAAGAGGCACTCTTGCTCATCATAACTATGTACTTAGTTACTTTATTTAATACCCAGGAGCAAAGAAGAGGATTTTCAAAGAATTAATGCCTTTTCACTATATAATCTATAGAGCCCCACCCTAACCCCAAAACCCCTGACCCTGGGGCCATGAATTTCATAATTTTGGAAGAGGCACTCTTGCTCATCATAACTATGTACTTAGTTCCTTTATTTAATACCCAGGAGCAGAGAAGAAGATTTTCAAAGAATTAATGCATTTTCACTATATAATCAATATAGCCCCGCCCTAACACCAGAACCCCTGACCCTGGGGCAATGAATTTCACAATTTTGGTAGAGGGCTCAATGCTTATTACAATGATGCCAACAGTTTGACTGCTTGATGTCCAGGAGTAAAGAAGAAGATTTTTAAAGATTGCATTATTTTTGGTGGTTTTAGCCCCACCCCTCAGGCCCCAGGGGGGCAGGGACCATGAAATTCATAATTTTTATTCCCCTTCACCCATAGATGCTCTATACCAAATTTGGTTGAAATTGGTTGAGTGGTTCTAGAGAAGAAGTTAAAAATGTTCAAAAGTTAACGGACGACGCACGAAAACAGATAGCAATAGGTCACCTGAGTGACTCAGGTGACCTAAAAAGAAAACAAACATGTATGCACTAGTAAGTCACTTGCACGATTTAGTAAAACCCTGTAAGAATCAAAGTATTTAAAGTACTGAAAGCCAGGCTTTAATATGCTCGAGTATATTGTCTAATCCCAAATTAGTACATATTTAAAAATCTTTCTTTCTGACCATTGATATTTAACAGGTAGAGTTTGTATGATTATGATTAACAATAATCCATCTACCAATACTTAAAATTGACGGTCCAGAACCCAACGTTTAGACCCCAGAATAGGACTTGGTGATATTTTTAATGAAAATACATTTATACCTTTCTAAACATTAAGCTCACAATGGTTATGCATGGTAACAGTGCACTTTGAGTGGTTTTGCTGATTCATACAGGCACATATATAGTATCGGAGGAGCTAGGGGTGTCACCATTTTTCAAACATAAACTTTTACAATGGACAATGTACATTGAAAGGTTGATTGACTCTTCGCAATCAAATTTAAATTGGAACTTTCAACTCACTCTTCGTAATATATACCAGGTATTTGTCACGAGTGACGAACAGATTTACTAAAAGCAAAATGGATGGTCTAATTTTAATTAGATTGTGCCCATCATTTTATTGTAGCATAATATGTATTAATGAAATTCGAAATGTGAAAGTAAGTTGTAGCCCACCCCTACTCCTCCAATGAAATAGGAATCTCGGGTTTGGACAATTTTCCTTTTTTCTCCTTTAAAAACGATACTACATGCCTGTATTAATCAGAAAAGAAATATTCTTTATTTTTGGTCCTCTGGGAAACCAGCTGCACGAAAATTATAATAATCTAATTTTTGTGACATGAATATGAGTCTAGTTCTAGTTCTAGATTCGGCCAAAATGGTCATTGCCTGAGAAAATCATGATATATTCTGGTCTTTATGGCTCATACATAGATGGCTCTTCATTCTGAACAGAAAGTTTTGAAGCAAAGACTAACCAACTTTTTCTGTAAAAATTATAATGTGTTGTACTTAGACAAAGACTAATGAACATTTTTATATGTTGTATTTTTATGCCCCCGTATCGAAGATTCGGGGGTATATAGTTTTTGCCCTGTCTGTCCGTCTGTCTAGCTGTCTGACTGTCTGTTTGTACGCAAAAACTTTAACATTACTCATAACTTTTGATTGGTTGAAGCTATAGCTTTCATATTTCACATGTATATTCCTTGTGACAAGACCTTTCTTTGGGTACCATCATATTTGACCATTTGACCTTGACCTTCGTGTTTGACCCAGTTTGACCCACCTTGGCCATAACTTTTGAATGGTTGGTGCTACGGCTTTCATACTTCACATGTGTAATCCTTGTGACATTTAGACCTTTCTTTGGATACCAACAACTTTGACCCTTTGACTTTGGAGTTTGAAATTCTTTTGAAAAACTTTAACATTGGCTATAACTTTTGAACGGTTTGTGCTAGGGCTTTCATACTTCACATGTGCAATCCTTGTGACACGACCTTTCTTTGGATACCTACAACTTTGACCCTTTGACCTTGACCTTGGAGTTTGACCTACTTTTGAAAAACTTTAACATTGGCTATAACTTTTGAACGGTTGGTGTTAGGGCTTTCATACTTCACATGTGTAATTCTTGTGACAAGACCTTCCTTTGGATACCAAAAACTTTGACCTTGACCTTGGAGTTTGACCTAATTTTGAAGAAAACTTTAACCTTGGCCATTTCTTTTGAACAGTTGCTTCTAGGGCTTTCATACTTCATATATGCAATCCTTGTGACAAGACCTTCCTTAGGATACCAACAACTTTCACCCTTTGACCATGGCATTGGAGTTTTACCTACTTTTGAAAAACTTTAACCTTTTCCATATCTTTTCAATGGTTGCTTCTAGGGCTTTCATATTTCACAGGTATATTCCTCGATACAAAACCTTACTTTAGGTACCATCATATTGGATTTGCATTTGAGAAAGTTTAACCTTCGCTATAAGTTGCCATACGGGGGCATCAGTGTTTCACAAACACATCTTGATTTAATTATATATTAACATAAACGAGTTTTATTTCCCAGCACCCTTGAGAGCTTGCATGTGTTTTTAGACCAATTTTTTTAGAATGTGCGCGCACGCTCAATATACTGTAAAGCGCTTTGGGAGCACAATTACGAGATGAATCCAAGGTGAGAAGTCTCGAACAAAATTTTCACATTCAAAACATACCACTGACTTTTCACTAAAAATTTGATCAAAATTTGTAAGCATAAATATTTTCGATGCTAAATTGATTGTTCAATGGGTATAATTAATTAATATTATACATAAACATATTCACATGAAATTTCTATCTTAAAGTTTACATTTTTATTTATTTATTTTCCATGCTTCACAGAAAATAAATCTTTATCCCAGTCATCTAAATTAAAACTTTTAAATTAAAATATTAACCAAATGGTTGTTTATTTCATATTATGAAAGAAAACAATTAGTTTTGAACTTCATTTAAAACACCTTTACACAAGATCTTAACCATCATAAGGATTTTTGTTTGAAATTATTCATTAGAAAGGAGAAAGTTATTTTAATTGTATTCAGGGTTATCGAAGTAATACCGTATTTTCAAACCCTTTTCTTTAAAAGCAATCAAAGAACAAGTCTCAATAAGGCTTATCTGTGGTCCCCGGTTACTCGTTAAATTTTGAACATTTATTAAAATTTTTGAAAATTAAATTTTATTATTAACTAATGTCTTTATTATTTGAATCATCATCTAAAAATGTCAAACAATAGATATAGGCAGCATACGAAGCTGCGCGTTGAAGGTAGGGTCCTATGATTTTCATGTATTGAATATCAAAAGAAATCAGTGACAGGTACACACTTCAAAGCTGTAGTAAACACCAAGCACACTGGTTTGTTCAGAGTTGAGTTTGAAATACATGTATAATGTGTATATTACATGTGTAAAGGTTGAGTGAAAATATCTTTGTTGAACAACCTTGTGCTCTATGTTTTCTAATTAAAAATATTGTGATTTTGAATCTCTTCGCTGACTTCTGCATTTACATGCGATTAACCTCTTTATGACCTGTTAAGAATCATAACAAGCCACGTGGGTTTGTATCGTTACGGGTAAATTCCCCCAGTAAATGTGCTAGTTCTCAGTTGAAACGTTCTCAGTTTTATATCAATCAGCATGAACTTGTTTGGTTCATCTTGTTACATGTGTATAGCTTTTATTGCCAAAGTTTTATAAATAGAAAATTGTATTTGTAGTTGGTTGTGAATCTTGAACATATACATGTACTAGTATTTTGTCTTTGAAAGAAAAATGTCATACCAAGCTCTAAATCTTTTTATAGTATCTAATCTAAATGTCTCCGCCCAATTCCATGTAGTAGAGAAACCGAAGTCTGATCGGGGCAAAATATTCCGGCATTTTTTATTGCAATAGGTGTTAAAAATAGGCTTGTATTTTTTATATGTTTAATTATCCATTATAAATACACAATGTTTTAATTAGAAATACTTTGTTATGCACAATGAAAACAAACAAAATACCGTATGCTAATATTTAACCGGTAAACCAAGGGTGTAAAAAGGGACCACACTACTATACTTAAGTAGAATACTCCTTTTAACTATTTTATTTGAGTAGTAATATATTGAAAACATTTCAGCATTACCAGTATTACAACTGTAAGATTAATCTTCATGAATATTTACATACCGTATAACGGGTACTTTCTGCGGTTGTCCAATTTTTGCGGAATTTTGCGGATAGGACAAATCCGCAAAAATTACAATCGCAAAATATTTTTCAATATTTCTTCAGATATATATTTTATACATGCGAGTATGATAAGTTGTGCGTATGTCACAGGATTCTCATTAACACAAGAAACTGCGTATTGGACGCAGCAAAAATTATGTGGACACGTCCTCGTTAGCGAGAAATTCGGGTGTCATCGAAATTCGAAGATTTTAGATGTCAGGATTTGTCCAAAACATATTGAATCAAAACGTTGCTGTAAATAATATCAATTTAATAATTTTATACAAAAACATCTTTTCTTGTACCTATTTCTTTATTTTATACGGATATGCATGGAGGCCTACATGTAAATGACTAAAAGACATTTCGCAATTATTTGTCCAAACTCCGAAAGCTGCAAACAACACATATTAGCTTTTCTTTCTTTCTTTAACACTATTTTTCAATCTTGTGTTTTATCTTGAGACCATAATTACTGCTTGTATACCCTACGTGGCTTGATTGTCTCGTGAATTTCACTCAATGCAGACGACTGACAGGATTAGTTATGCCTCATTGCACATGGCACCTGTGATTGTATACGGTCAACTTTAGGTTACTTGATTATGCAACTGTTTGTTTGAGCTTAAAATATAAACACTGGGTTAATTTTGATGGCAATTAACTATAAGTGTGTTTTTAGAATATGGCTTGGGTGCATTAATTATGTATATATTTAAATATTTTAATAGATCGCATAAAACGTTTGATACAATGTAGAATAAAATTTTTTATTGTTGTTTGGGTGGACTGATACTGTAATAATTCATATCAATTGGGACTCGACATATTTTTTCAAAGACTAACTAAAAGATAGTAGTTTAATTAAGCTTAATACCAGTTCTCATGCACCTTTGATCAATATGTCTCAATGAATTTATAAAACGTAAACATGGCAGCTATCTGATAATCCTTAGAGTTTGGTGATCATACCCAGTATATATTTTTTTGCGGTATAATGCATGCGCAGAAATTGAAAACGCAGAAATTAATTTGCTTCCTTTTAGGGGTTAAATCGCAAAAATTTCCAACCGCAGAAAATACCCGTTATACGGTACATACATCATAAGGCTAAAAAAATTTGTTTGTTTCAGGTTATACCCTACTGACCTTCTACAAATTTTTTTTCAGAAAATTACGAGTTTCCATAACTGTCTCTTTGTCTTACGAATTCATAATTCTACACATTTGTAATGGCTGCATACTTGTTTGCTGCAAGTAGTGGGTGTTCGCTGTTATTTTATGCTGTTAATATAATCATAAAATCATCCTTTTCAAATTATTTTGCAAGGAAAAATTTAATAAATTGTCTCCTGTTAAGCCGTTTTCACAAGATCAACCCTGAAAATAGCAGCAGGAATTAGCATGGGATCGTACCAAATTACATCTGATAAATGACCACCGATGTTTTGAAATTCATTATTACATTAAATTTCTTGTCATTCAAGACACCTTAATGCTATACTGATCTTAAAAACAATTACAGATATCATGACATTGTCAATGAGCTTACTGTTTATACATCATCACGGACGTAAATAAATATGGGTCAGACTAATTATGCAAAAATATCAGTAAACGAACAAAAAATGTCATACAATTTTTTTTAAATTCTACCAAAATGGAAAATATTTTAGAATTATCAAGAAAATGTATGAGGGTATCAAGGCAAAACTAAAAGTAAATGGTGTTCTGTCTGACATCTTCCCTCGTCAACTTGGTGTAAGACAGGGTGAAAATTTATTCCCTTTTCTGTTTTCTCTCTATTTAAATGATTTAGAATCATTCCTCACCATGAATAATATAACTGGTCTGGAGAAACTATCTGAAATGATTGAGAATGAACTTCATGTATATATCAAGCTTTTTGCTCTATTGTATGCTGATGACACTGTATTATTTGCTGAAAACCCTGAGTCATTACAAAATACGTTGAATTGTTTTAATGAATATTGTATAAATGGCAGTTAAAAGTGAATGTTGACAAGACAAAAATTATGATTTCTGGAAGAGGTTGAAAAACACAGGATTTATATTTTACTTAAAATGGTTTAAGTCTGGAGGTCATTAAGATATAAGTACTTAGGAATATATTTTTCAAAATCACGATCTTTTAAGCAAAATATAAAACAAAAATACAATAAATCTGTTAAAGCTATGTATGAAACACAGGATTTATATTTTACTTATAATAGTTTAAGTCTGGAGGTCATTAAGATATAAGTACTTAGGATATATTTTTCTAAATCACGATCTTTTAAGCAAAATATAAAACAACAATACAATAAATCTGTTAAAGCTATGTAAGGAGTGATATCAAAATGTAAACAACATAATCTTTCATGGATTGTCAGATAGATATGTACAGAATTGTTCAACCAATTTTATTATATGGATGTGAAGTATGGGGATTTACAAAAAATACTTTAATTGAAAAACTTCACTTAAAATATTGTAAATATATCCTAGGTTTGAACACTAAAACACCAAACTTCATGGTATATGGGGAACTTGGCCGATTCCCACTTATCATTAATATTAAGGTGAGAATAATTCCTTTCTGGGCAAAACTTCGTTTTTCTCAAACTATGGATAAATTTGCTACAAAAATGTGCAATGGCATCAAGACATAATTTGCCTTGGGCCAACTATGTTAAAAATATTTTAGATGAATGTGGATTATCTTATTTATGGACAACACAACAGATGTACAGTGTAGCATGGGTTAAAAATGAAGTAAAAAGAATACTTGTTGACCAAAATATCCAAAACTGGAAAAAGTAATGTTTATAATTCATCCAAGAGTGTTAATTATCGAATTAAAGAAATACTTGAACCAGAAAGATATCTTGTTAATATGCCTTGAAAATTTTTATCTTTGCTATGTAAATTTAGATTAACAATTTTAAACTCCCATTGAAACTGGGAGATGGAATGGTCTCCCAAGAGAACAAAGGATTTGTACTTTATGTGATCTTATTAAGACTGGTGATGAATTTCATTATGTTTTTGAATGCACACAAAAAGAAATTAAAGAGGCAAGGTTAAAATATATTTCAAATTATCTCATATGCAGACCAAATATAGAGAAATTTAAACAACTTTTTTCAACAACAAACTGTTCAATATTGAAAAAAATTATGCAAATTTTTGTTGATTATTAAACAATTATCATAGATGGAAATAATTGATTTGAATCTTAACATGATATTCTGTACTGTTTATTATAAATGTATTGTATTCTTTTTCTATGTGTTGTATTTTTTCCTACCTCCTCTCTACAATGTATGTTGTACATTTATGAGAATAAAATCATTGTCATTGTCACAAATAACATATGGCTAGTGAGGGGAATATATAAGTCATTTGTTTTATTTAATGTCACTAATTTAAACATTTAAGGTCACTAATTTAAACATTTAAGAAAACAATTAGTTTTTTACAAAAAAATATTTGTCAATTGTCAAACTTTTTCTTTAAAGATCGAACGTTGAACCATATGGTTTGCTGATTTTTCTTTAGATTAAGTCGTTAGATTTGAATAAGAATTTAATTAAAAAAATTAAATTAATATTGGTTTAATAATTTATTTAATAGTTCACTTACAATATGCATTCAGTAGCGTATGTGCACAAATTGTTATATCACGATTACCCTAATAAAGTAAATATCTAATTCCTCTTCCAATTTAATTCTCAAACAAAAATATTGATCAATTAACATTTCCATAGATTGAGATGTTAAAAATATTTGTTTACATATCGTCTTTCAATGTGACTATTTTGTTTATTGGAAGCGTCTGCTTTGACGCTGTTAGGCTTTTTGTTTACTTTTCTGAACATGTGCTATTTATAGTAAGGCAGTCGATCACTATGCCTACAGCCAGGACTTTGCTTTCAGGTGGCAGAGGATAGTTTTATGGCAATCAAAACGTTTGATTGACGGTTTCCTTAATATTGAGCTGCTTTTAAAATGTGCATTGGAAAATTTTAAATTCTCTCTACATGTAATAATAGTATGGTCTAGTCCCTTGAGGAATTTGAAGCTTTTAGGAATAAAACATGTACAACTTACACAATGAGCCCTAACGATGGCACAGGGACAATCTCAAAATTTTATGTAAATTTAGCCTATTTTCACGATTTCGCCGGATCTGCAACTGCTTCCAGGCCCGTGCTAATGCCCTAAGCTACCACACAAATTGCAGACTGACACTTGTACATACCTTTGAACAGCAAGAGATAATGGCTCAACCACCTTGTTTTCAAGCTACAATTCATCCTATGAACCCACCCCGCTTTTCTGGTCAAATACCGGAAGAGTGATTTTTAATCTTAGTTTCGTATTTCTAGTCAATATCCCATAAACAGTAGTAGTGACACTAAAGTGTCATATATCATTAAAATATACAAGGCCACCAATTCCCTCCAAATGCACACATAAAATATTCTAGCAATAAAATTACCTATAATATACATTCAAAGCTTAGGTTCCTCTATTTTTTTCTAATTTTTGACAGGTACTTAATCCGAAACTATCCTCTGCCACCTCAGCAAAGCCCGGCTAAAAACACAGAACGAAATATGACCATTGATCAGTAAAGAAATCTGTAGGCCTCAGTCATGAAAACTCCATATTGTGACTCAGAAAATGAAATTATTCTGGACATAATGATTTACAGTTACACTGAGAATAGTTAATTGCATTCTTTGTTTATATTTTTAATCATGATCCTTAACTTTTACTTTTAGATTCTAACTGTTAGCTTTTCTGGTCCAGTGGTTCTTGAGAAGAAGATTTTTAAAGATGTTTCCTATATATTTCAATGTAAAACTTGAATTCCCTTTTGTGGCACTGCCCTACACCCAGGGTTATGATTTGAAGAATTTAGAATCTACACTACACGAGGATGTTTCCATATAACCTTCAGCTTTTTTGGCCCAGCGGTTCTTGAGAAGGAGATTTTTAAAGATTTTTCCTATATATTTCAATGTAAAACTTGGATTCCCTATTTGGCCCCCCCCCCCAACCCCCGGGGGTCCTGATTTGAACAATTTAGAATCTACACTACCCCAGGATGCTTCCACATAAGTTTCAGCTTTTCTGTCCCAGTGCACGTGGTTATTGAGAAGAAGATTTTTAAAGACTTTTCCTATGTATTTCAATGTAAAATTTGGATTCCCTATTGTGGCCCTGCCCAACCCCCGGGGGTCCTGATTAGAACAATTTAGAATCTACACTACCCCAGGATGCTTCCACATAAGTTTCAGCTTTTCTGGCCCAGTGGTTCTTGAGAAGAAGATTTTTAAAGATTTTTCATATATATTTTAATGTAAAATTTGGATTTCCTATTGTGGCCCCGCCCTACCCCCGGGAGTCATGATTTGAAAAATTTAGAATCTACACTATCCCAGGATGTTTCCACACAAGTTTCAACTTTTTTGGCCCAGTGGTTCTTGAGAAGAAGATTTTTAAAGATTTTTCATATATATTTTAATGTAAAACTTGGGTTCCCTATTGTGACCCCGCCCTACCCCCGGGGGTCATGATTTTAACAATTTAGAATCTACACTATCCCAGGATGCTTCCACATAAGTTTCAGCTTTTCTGGCCCAGTGGTTCTTGAGAAGAAGATTTTTTTATGACCCCACCCTATTTTTGTCTTTTCTTGATTATCTCCCCTTGTAAGGGGACTTGGCCCTTTATTTTAACAATTTAAACTTCCCTTCCCCCAAGGATACTTTGTACCAAGTTTGGTTAAAATTGGCCCAGTGGTTCTTGAGAAGAAGTTGAAAATGTGAAAAGTTTACAGACGGACGGACGACGGACAATGGGTGATCAGAAAAGCTCACTTGAGCTTTCAGCTCAGGTGCGCTAAAAAGCAAAAACATAGTGTTGGGCGTGCCACAAAGTAACTCAGATTTCAAAAGTATAACATTTGGAGGAATTTTAAATAAATTCACATGACTGTATCAGCAAAATGGTAGAACACCGTTTACGTCCGAGGTTAGTATGAGCCATCTGAGGAGTTCCGTGTGAATATCTGGAAACATATCAAAAGTAAGTCTTGTTCAACCAGACACTCGACTGTCTCCGTTAATCTCCGACCAACAGGTTAGCATTTGTAACCGTCGAGGTGCTGTACTTTTTCAATTTGATGACCCCATTTGAAAATGAATGTTAATCATATAACATAATTATATTATGTTTCTTCTCTTGTAGTAGTGACACTAAATTTTCATACATAATACTGAAAATATGTCCACAGGACATGAATAACCTGCCAAGGGTATATTAGTAATGCTACATGAAAATTTGTATTAGTGTATGAAATTTGATGAGAATATCTCAGGGATTTATCAGTACCTTCTCAGGGGCCGAAATTCGGCCCCTTTCCCAATTGAAAATGAGTCAAGTTTTTCCTAATTTGGCAATATTTTTTCCCAATTGGTGAACAATGCTTTTATATTTAATTATCTTGGAAAAACACCGAGTAAAATTGTCAGGTTGTCTGTAATTTTCATCTATTTAACTCATTTAGCAAAGCTACAATCATAACACATTTAAAAACACTGTAAAAACATCGCCACTTTTAATTCGAATTTCCTCGGTTTTTCTGAAAATGGTGATATTGTGTAAATGCATAGATTTATTAACTTATTTCCACCTACTCAATTGATCTACGAGTGAATGGTAAGGACTGTAAGCATTATTTCAGATAGAAAAATATATTCTCAATGTTTAATACATATTAAAAGAGGATTTCAAGAAAATGTGTACTTGGTATAATTTTGCAGGAGGTTTATAATCTCCAGAAACAGATTCTATAATGACCTAAATTGGAATCTTATACACTCATGTACTACCCTAAGTTGTATAGGTAAATACTTTATACTCATTGAAGTCAATTTTACTTCTATTAGTCTATTATTCATAAGTGATATTGTATGATGAAGTTGGATCATATTTAATTGTCTGTTTGGTTGCCCAAATTAGAGTTCATGATGAAACGTTAAATGAATTACACCTGAATAAATGATTTAGGCAACATTTTAAATTTTTCCCAATTTCATCAAATAGCCGATAATTTTTTCCCAATTCCCCAAAAATGGTGTTTCCAAAATAGGCTGATAAATCCCTGTATCTTGAATAGTTTATTTAAAATTAAAATCTAACAAGTGGCCCAAGGGCCTTGAATCGCTCTTCTGATAAACTGTACAACCTATCACATCTATTTGAAGCCTCTAAGTATCCTGTATATTTAGATAAACCCTTGAAATTCCAAAGGTAGGTCACCATGACCTATATTTTAGATGAAACACTCTGAGAACCCAAGATGAATCTAAGCCAAATAGTACCTGAGAGTTGGTAATAGTGACCTACTTATCACTTGTCATTCTCTGAGGACCAAAGATGCATCAACTAAGTTTGATGATTCTAAGCCAATTAATACCTAAAATATTTTCAAAATTATACCCATAAAATTTCAAAAGTAGGTCACAGTGACCTACTTTTCAGATGAAATACTTTGAGGACCCAAGATGCATCAACTGTCAAAGTTTGATAATTCTAAGCCAATTAGTACCTGAAATATTTAATTAAAGCCATAAATTTTCAAAAGTAGGTCATATTGACCTACTTTTTCAGTCAACCTACTCTGAAGACCAAAGATGCATCAACTGACAAAGATTGATGATTCTTAGCCAATTAGTACCCAAAATAGATAATTATAGTCATATAAATTGATAAGTAGGTCACAGTGACCTACTTTTCAGTCGACCTACTGCAAGGACCCAAGATATATCAACTGACAAAGTTTGATGATTCTAAGCCAAATAGTACGCATAAAAATTTAAATACAGCCATAAAATTTTAAAAATAGGTCAGGCTGACCTACTTTTCAGTTGTTGTACTCCAAGGGCCCAAGATGCATTAACTGACAAAGTTTGATGATACTAAGCCAGTTAGTTCCTGAAATATTTAATTAAAAGCCTTAAATTTTCAAAAGTAGGTCATGGTGACCTACTTTTCAGTCCACTTACTCCGAAGACCCAAAATGCATCAACTGACAAAGTTTGATGATTTTTAGCCAATTAGTACCCAAAATATTTAACTATAGTCATAGAAATTGAAAAGTAGGTCACGGTGACCTACTTTTCAGTCGACCTACTCCGAGGATCCAAGACGCATCAACTGACAAAGTTTGATGATTCTAAGCCAATTAGTATCTGAAATATTTAATTAAAGCCATAAAATTTTAAAAAGTATGTCATGGTGACCTACTTTTCAGTTGTTGTACTCCAAGGACCAAAGATGCATCAACTGACAAAGTTTGATGATTCTAAGCCAATTAGTACCCAAAATATTTAATTAAAGCCATAAATTTTCAAAAGTAAATCACGGTGACTTACTTTTCAGTTGTTGTACTCCAAAAACTGACAAAGTTTGATGATTCTAGGCCAATTAGGTCAAATGAAAGGTCAAGGTCAGAAATGATGATGCAGTTGAATTGCTAACATCAGTATGTATCAGCATATGAAGTTTGACACTAATTTAAGAAAAGTGAGGTGATGGTCAAAGGAAAGGTGAAGGTCAAAAAATGTTGATGCAGTTGAATAGCTCTCATCAGTATGTATCAGCAAATGAAGTTTGATAATACTCTCTTTAATGGTTTCTTTGAAACTAAGCTAAATACTTATCTAAGAAAAATTGAGTTCAAAGGAAAGGTCAAGGTCAAAAATAGTGACGCAGTTGAATAGCTTTCATCAGTATGTATCAGCATATGAAGTTTGATAATACTCTCCTGAATGGTTTCTTTAAAACTTAGCTAAATACTTATTTAAGAAAAATTGAGGTCAAAGGAAAGGTCAAGGTCAAAAATAGTGATGCAGTTGAATAGCTCTCATCAGTATGTATCAGCATGACGTTTGACAAAAATATCTGAAATGGTTTCTTTAAAACTGAGCTTAACACTAATTTTTGAAAAGTGAGGTCAAGGTCAAAAATATTGCTGCAGTTGAATAGCTCTCATCAGTATGTATCAACATATGAAGTTTAATTACACTATCTTGAATGGTATCTTTAAAAATGAGCTAAATACTAATTTAGGAAAAGTGACGTCGATGGCAAAGGAAAGGTCAAGGTCAAAAAATGTTGATGCAGTTGCATATCTCTCATCAATATCTATCAGCATATGAAGTTTGATGAAAATATCTTGGATAGTTTCTTTGAAACTGAGCTTTGAACTGACCTTAATGCAAAATGCGACGGAAAGACAGAAGGATGGAAGGACGGAAGACGGACATGACAAACACTATATGCCCTGGCCATATTCATGGTGGGGCATAAAAATATACAAGGCCATCAATTCCTTCCAAATGCACACACAAAATATTCTAGCAATAAAATCACATAAAATATGCATTCAAACCCTAGGTTTCTCTGTTTTTTTGTTTTGTTTTTTTTTAGATTTTTTGACCAGTACTTAATTCGAAACTATCCTCTGCCACCTTTAACTTTCAAAATTTGAGTAACAAAACTTCCTTAATTCAACAAGAGGCCCATGGGCCACATCGCTCACCTGAGCACAGTGGATAGGCAAAAGCACAAATCAGTTCAGTATTGAAAAGATTCCGGGGGGGGGGGGGGGGGGGGGGGGGGGGGCTTGAATTTTAAACTACCTGATGATGCTTCCATGTCAAAATAACAAATTGCTTTGTTGTACTTGAGAAGATTTTTAAAAAATTTTCTGATATATTCCTTTGTAAAAATTTGATCCCCCCTTGTGGCTCCTCCCTATCCCAGGGGTCATCATTTGAACAAACTGGAATCTACACTACCTGAGGATGCTTCCATATCAATATGACTAAACATAGCTTTCTGTTCTTGAGAAGAAATATTTTTTCTATATGTTCTTATGTAACATTCGATCCTCCACTGGGCCCCGTCCTACTCTCGGGGGTCATCATTTGAACAAACTTGAATCTACACTACCTGAAGATGCTTCCATATCAATATGACTAAACATAGCTTTTCTGTTCTTGAGAAGAAATATTTTTTCTATCCCCCTATTTCTATCCCCCTATTGGGCCCCAACCTACCCTCGGGGGTCATCATTTGAACAAAATTGAATTTACACTACCTGATGATTCTTCCATATCA